>NC_044907.1:87377254-87678335 GCF_001633185.2 Quercus lobata | reverse complement strand
TATATGGGATGAACTTAAAAAATAAAAATAAAAAAAAAAGGCATATATAGACTCTTGACTTAGCTTTTTTGGTTTCTTTAAACATGTTACATGGGATGAACTTAATTAGTGCTATAGTAACAAAATAAAAGAGGCCTATTATTAACGCAGCACCCGTTTAGATTGAATATTTACTAATGATGTACCGTTGCTACTTCTTTCTTTCTTTTTTTAGAAGGTACGGTTGCTACTTTGGGAGTAATAAAAAGCTTGTTAAAAATGAGTAATTATAGAATATTCCTAGGGTACTATAAATACATACTCATCTCTTTCTCATCCATGGTAAACTCTACCATGAATGTGAGAGGACGGAGTACCATTTTCCGAGTTTTAAAAGTACCTAAGAATTTCTCCTCTCAAAATAGTGGAATCCAATAATTAAATTCATGGTGGGACCAATAGTTGTCAAAACGTGGTGATGGTGGCAATAGAGATGGAGGATAGTCTATTTTTGTTGATTTTTTTGTCGGATTATCATATGTTGTGGTGGTGGTGGTGGTGGTGGTGGTGGTGATAGTTGGGTGGTGTTGGGTTGCAGTGGTGGTTGTACGGTGGTGGGTGGATAGTTGATCAACTCTCTTGTTTAGAGAGAGAGAGAGAGAGAGAAAGCTGGAAAATAAGAGAGTGAGGGAAGGAGAGATAGATGGCTGACTTTGAGAAAAAATAAAAAATAAAATATTGATTTACACAATTACTGTAACACCCCGACCCAATTTTTATAATTAAACTATGTGTTTAAGTGGTTAAGTATTATTAATATTTTAAGCCACTTACTTACAAAAATTAATAGAAGAGTATTTAATAAGCATATTATTTTATAATGCCATTGAATGAAAATTGTAAAGATTATACATAATTGAATTGCTATCGGTATTTTAAATATATACTAAGTATGTACAAAATTATATTAAGTGGTTTAAGTTATTAGATATATAATTGTTGGTGTTTAATTAAGTGTATAATGATAAGGATATATATATATATATATATATATATATATATATATGTGTGTGTGTGTGTGTGTGTGCATGTGTGTATATGCAAAGTGATATTATTTTGTAGAAAAGTGAGTGTGAATGCGAGAAAGTTAAAAAGGTAAGTTACCCTTTCTTTTCACCCAAGATATTTTGCTGGACTTCTTGGCTGCACCAGAAATTCCCTTGGTCATTCTTGCTTTACTTCTTTGTTTTCTTCCTTCTTTGTTCTTATTGGTTGCACCTTTATCTCTTCTTTGACTTTCTCAAAGAAAGAAGACTCAAGAAACTTTTTGCTCCCATTTCCCACGGATCAATGCAAATCAGAAATTTGCACCTCACTTTACACTCTTTTCTCTTAAGGAAAGTGCTAGGAAGCTCCCTTGAGTCTTCCTCTCAAGTCCACCGGTTCACACACCAAAGGAAAGACAAAACCCCACCCAAAAGTCTTCCCTTTATCTCATTTTCTTGGCTGCAACAGACAGAAAGTCCAGCAGCAAGAAGGAAGCTTCTTTCAACTCTCTCAAGCTCTCTACCTCTCATACCTTCTGGTCCAGCCACTAGGAAAGGAAATCCTTTCATGTAAGTCTATATATATATATATATATATATATATATATATGCTGTTTTAAGAAGCTTTGAAGTTGTGTTGGTGATTTGTTGAAGGTAGGTTAGGGTTTTTACTAATTAATGATTTTATAGGATTAAGGAAGTAAGAAAAAGTTAGGATGAGTATTTTGATGTTGCTACTGGGATTTTTGGTTGTGCTTATTTTGCTCTAAATGGTTAAATGACTGTGTGTAAATGTTTTATAACATGTCTTATGTGTGTATAAAAATCCCCATGTGAAAATACCATTGTTTGATAATTGTTTATGAATTTACGATAAAACGTTGCAAAGCTGTCACTGTGACAGATTCTGTGTTCATGCATGTTAAATTATGTATTAAATTGTATATAGGGAATTTGGATGCTAGGGATAATTCCTATGAAACCTAAGACACTTGTGGTTGTTATTGAATTGGTCTCACAGCATTTGGATTAATATAAAAATAATGGTTTAATTTATAATTTGCATGAAATCCTGTCAGGACAGATTTGAGTATGCTGTCTTACGTGATTTTTGGTAAATTATGGGTTTATGATTTGACTCCGAAATTTTTATGGTTTATAATGAACATACAGGAGAGTAGTTATATAAAATTTCATAACAATTGGATGTGTTTGGATAGCCCGTTTGTATTTTACAAATGGGGCATATGCTGCTGGAATAGAACAGTGAACAGTAAGGGACATGCCTAAATTTGAGGATTTAATTCTATAGTTAGGGTGAATGGTGAAAGTTCAAAAACGTGTATAAACACCCTTGAACGTTTAGACCCCCAAGCACAAAATAACCAATTCAAGCTTTATGACAAACAACAAATGTGCGGAAAATGAACATAAGAAATAAACAGAATTGGAAATCAATCTAAGCCAATTATAAATCACAAAAATAAAACCACAGCAGATAATAAAAAGGCAAAGATAGAGAGGAAGGAAGATGCAAATACAAAGACAACACGCGATGTGTTATCGAAGAGGAAACCGAAGCCCTCGGCGTAAAACCTCTCCGCGCCCTCCAAGCGGTAATCAATCCACTAGAAAATACAGTTGGGATACAAGGACAGTAATAGACCCTCCAAGCCTAATCTACCCAGTGCACCTAAGCCCTCCAAGCTTCTTGCTCCAACGAGGTTGCGCCGAACCTTTTTCTTTTCTAGCTTCCCGGATTCCGCTACTAGACCGTAGCATCAACCAATGAAGATTGGTTCCTTCCTAACTGCTTCCCAGAAACCCAAACAACTGTCTCACAGTGATGATGATGGTGAGAACCAGGTTTGGTATAATGCCTCTCAAGGATTTGTCAATGGAGAGGAAGAGAGTTGAGGAATTTGAAGAGTCTCTAAGGTAGAGATTGTAGGTGAAACAATCTTGTTTTTCTTTAGGGTTTCTCTCTCAAAATTCTCTCTGGAAGCTCTCTTTCAATCGTGGGTAAAAGGGGTATTTATACTGGAGTGGGAGAGGAATGTGAAACATCAGGTTTTACAAAAACAGGAGTGGGTCGCGGCTTGACCTCGCGGCTTGACCAAGTCGCGAGATCCAGTCGCGAGATAACCGTATGGCCAGTTGTCCTGTTTTGTCCTGTAGTGCTCCAGCTAGCATGACTGTTCATCTTCCAGCATGCTTGACACGTGTGCTGCTTCTGGCGGCTTGCAGCCGCGAGTCTCTGTTTTCTTGCATACTCTTGAGCAAACTTCACTCTATCTCACTCACTACCCTTACAACAAACCCACCTAAATACAGGGTTACTAAATACTGAATTACAAGCAAATTTGGTACGGAATAAAGCCAATTAGATGGTTGAATAAATTCAACCTTACAATCTCCCCCTTTGGCTATTCCGTGACAAAACCCTAAAACAGACTCTAGACTTAACATGTGAGTTGGGAACAGTTGATCAAAACTCACTCACACCTAACTCTAGAAGCTGTGAAGCACTTGAATCATATGAACATAATACTCCTGAAACACAACAATACACCATGATCATTGTAAGCAGAAAATTATAAATGCATATGAAACAGGCAATATGTGATCAAGCAAAGATGGAGTTAAGAAACAAACCATAGCTTGATCAACCAAGTGAACACCACAAGGTAGTGATCACAGTGCTCATTCACACTTGGAATGAACACAAGGACACACAAGTTAACAAGCACAAGGCAAGACACTTGTATGAACAACACTCAACCAATGCATAACACACAAGGTATATGCATCTAGGAACAATCCTACAAGGGCACAAGAGTGACAGTACATAAACCAAAATGGAGAACATTTAGATTAAAGTACTGATTTCAACATAGCATAAAGGCTGCATTAAGCAAGGTACATACCATAAAGCCTACAAACTATACATAAAACATAAACCCTAAAAGCTTACAAAAGCACATGGGTACAAACACAAAACATCCTGAAAAACATCATCAAAATATATTAAATTTTAAACCAAGAGTATATGTTAAGAGTTAGAAACAACTATACACCAAAACACAGTGTATAAAACCCATAAAAACACTAAGAGTACTCAAAACATAAACATATATAAACAAAGTCTTAGAGTTTGACAACTCCCCCTCAACACATTACTCCCCCTTAAGAGCTACTTTTTTGCTTCTTAATCATCAATAACATTATCAACAGAAAGAAACTTCTCCCCCTTTTTGACAGGAATGGCCAAAGGGTCACTGTTCAGGCTGAGTGGTGAAGCTGTCAAGTTTTGCAGATAAGACATCAATCTGGTCCTGCATGGCTTTCATTCTCTCAGAGTGCTCAGTCTGGATTTCTCTTATCCCATCAAGTCTTTCCAGAATAATTTGGAAAGCATCTGGAGGTGTATCTGAAGAAGTTGATGCTCTAGGTCTTTTGCCACTCCTTCTGGGTGTTGAGGTTGATGCATGCCCTGCTGCCTCTGCTTCAGTCTCCATTGGGACACCCTCTCCTTCATCACCTTCATCTTCTTCTCCTGGAAGCCTAACACTTATCCTTTTGCAGGTAAGCTTGTTAATTGCAGAAGGTGTGGACATGGGACTGATGTCTTGAGGAATTGGAATCCCCTTCCTTCTGAAAATCCTCATCAGCAAACTGGGAAAGATCAATTTTGGCCTAGAGGTTGTTCTTGTCTCATCCACAATGGTGTCAAATATGTGGGAACTTATGTCTATGAAATTCTTTTCTTTGAGATCCATCAGAAAGATTGCTCTAGCACAATTGATTGTAGTCAACTTCTTAATGGGATAGAGGTTAAACATCATGATGATTGTTAGACACCTCATGTCCACTGGAAAGGCAGTGGTATTCAAACATTTTCCTTCTCTCTGTCCACTTATCCTTTGTTGAACTGTTTCAATAGAGACACTCCTATCCTTGTAGTTTATAAATTCCTCATCTTCTAATCCTTCAAGTCCTAATGCATCATCTATGACATGAGCATCCAAAATGAATTCTTTACCTCTAACCCAGCAACTTAACTCATTCTCCTTTATCACAGCATTTGAGTAAAATTCCCTAATCAGGGGTTCACACACTACAGGGAAATCACTCAGAAGTTTTTCCCATCCTCTTCCTTCAAAACAGCTGGGGATAAAGGTTTGTCTCAAATCCTCCAAATCTACAAATCTTTCTTGAATAATTCCTGCACTCATGAAGTTATCCCTGTATCTCTCAAAATGATGAACTGACCGAAATAGTTTAGAATCCATTTTCAATCTTTTGTCAGCCTTCTTTGTAGGAGTTTTCTTCTTAGGAGGTGAGGGAGCCATCTGTGAACAATCAGAAGAGGCCACAACAGTATAGAGCAATATATGTGTAGAACTAGTCAGTACCATGTAATTAATAAAGAAATTTCGTCCATACAAGTGAACTTGGAACATTCAAAACACAAGCTACTTAGACCAATAAGATGGATAAACAAGCCTAAGATAGGAAACACATATAAAAGCATCAGATATAGAAACTAACTTAAAGGCAGATAAATGTCAATGAGACAGATAATGGAAAATGATATGGCTCATAAACAGCATTGTGAAGCACACATATGCTCCCAAAAGATTTACACAAAAGAGCATGCATATTCAGCACAGTAAAATCCACAGCCTCAAGAGGAACAATTTGAAACAACTCAACAGCTCAAAGTTCAAATAAAATGAAAGAAACACTTAGCTAAGCACAGGATGAAGAGCAATAAGGAAACAACTAAGAGCATATCAAATTCTAGCAGCAGCATTCGCAATCTAAGCATGAACAAGGAGCAAAATCCGAAACACAAACCCATTTCTAAAACACAAACATAGGCGAAAAATCAAAGGGAAAAACACAAAATCAAGTAGAAAAGAGTGCAAAACTGAAAACCCATACCTGTGATTTGAAGATTTTGAGCTACAAGTATGCAATAATGGAGATTGAAGATGAGAACACGGAGTGTTTGGGAGGAAGAAAGTTTAGAGAGAAGATGAACAGTTACCAAAAGTTCGAGGGAAAACTGAAAAAGGTTTAAAAACTGCTCCTGTTTCTGCCAAAACACGCGATTTTCGCGACTTGATTAAGTCGCCACACAGTCGCCAGCTCAAGCCGCCAAAGTACACATAAACAAAAATTTGAAAAAATTTTCTAAGTGTTTTTCGCGACTGGAAGGTCTACCCGCGAGTGAGTCGCGAGCTGAGCCGCGAAAATCTCTGAGTGAACCTCGCGACTGGACCTTCCACTCGCGAACAAGTCGCCAAATATGACCAGCGAAGATGCGACTGAGTCTCGCGACTTGACATACCCGCGACTGAGCCGCCAAAACAGGGCAAAACAGGATTTTTGAAATTTTCAGATTTTTCAAACAAAAAATTTTCCAAAAACACCTAAAACACTCAAAAATCTTTTTGTGCTTGAATTAACAGAGATTGAGCATGTGAAAACACATTTCATCAAGTACAATCACACAAATGAATATGGCATTTATCGAACATAGACTTGTGTGTTGTGTGTGGATATCAACAATGAGATAGTCCTTAGTCTAATGTGAAGCTTCAATGATCAATTCAACCAAGACATACACAATTAGCACTAGATCATGTGACCCATCTCAATTATAGAAATATGTATATATGACCTCCCACAAAAACTTGATAACATAATTTGGAGCTTTACATTTGACTCCACTTTCAATCATATCATTTGATCTTTTTGATCTTTTAAGTCAATCACCTCTCATTGTGAGAGTGATATTTGATATTTCACTTTAAAGAATAAGTCTTTGGCTTTTTGAATAAACATTCACTTTAATATAAGGTCGCTTACCCTTTTTCCTAGTCGAATACTAGAATGTGCGACAGGCTTTTGCAGCTCAATATCTCTTTTCATTTGGAGATTTACATTTGGTGAGCTCTTTTTAGCAAAACAAAAATAAAGAGTGGGAAGATATATAGACACAAGTCTATGCATGTCTCAAGATCAACATAACCATTCACTAATCATTCATGACAAGTTTGAAGATCTATTTACAACAATCACATAGATTTCAAGATTTTTCCCACAGTGATATAAGTGCATGAAAACAAGCAATGCTCGAAAATGCACAAAGCCATTAGCACAAAGGTACAAGGCAAAACAAGTTTTGAGACAAAACTCAACAAAGTCAATCAAGCTTTTTGATTTTCTAATTTTTTATGTGATTTTTGGATTTTTGACACAAGAAACAAAAGATTGATAAGACAAAATTAAAAATATTCACAAGTAGACAAGCAAACAACCAACATCAAAAACAGCAAGCAAAAAGCAAACCAAACAAACATTGTCACAAAGCATAGGAAGTATTAATGCATGGACATGTTGTAATACTTATGCATGAGTACCCTTTTTCACCCACACGTCACTTGCGTTTGGGGTGATTTCCATATAGGATTGGGTACGGGAGTTAGGGCTTTCAAACCTTCGTGAGAAGCTTTCCAAGCAGTTGGTGAATGCACCAATCATCTTCATCACGTTCATCATTCCGGGATCTCCATTTTGATCTCTAGATTGATCTCCTGCCCAAATTCTCCTATCATTTCTAGGTCCTCCTGACCTTTGAGGAGTTGCACTGTTCTTTGCTCTCAGCTTTTGGCAATTTGGTCGAGTGTGCCCTTGAAGTCCGCAATAATGGCACACATAGGTTCCTCTAGGACCTCTTTGTGGTCGTGGACGTGACTTGGCACGAGATTCAGACCTGCCCACAGACTGATTACGGGGATTTAACATCCGTTGGTTCACCACATTCTTCTTCTCCTCCACCTCGAGCTTCTCACCAGTAAGGTTAGCTACAACTGGATCTTTGGCCTTTACAAACTTCACTTCTTTAGTGACATTTCCAGATGAACTACTTCCTCCGGTATATCCCAATCCGGATTTGTCTGAAAAGCTCTTTTGAGATGAAAAAACATCATCTAGCTTCTTGGTGGTGACCCTTTCTACTTTAGCATTTGCTTGCACAACCTCACTCTCAAGAAATCTTACTTTTGTGTAAGTTTCGGACAATTCACCATTCAGAGTTTCTATCTCACATTTGGCCTCCCTATATCGGATTAGGAGACTTTTGTAGTCCTCCTCAGCCTTCTTCATTTTTCTCACAGCAGCCTTGGCCACCCTTGTGTATTCCCCGGACTTCTCCAAGAGTGAGTTATAATTCTCCTGAAGATTTGCTGTGCTTCCATCTTCTTCAGCATCCGATTCCTCAACAATTCCTAGTGATTCATCATCACTATGTTCTCCAAGGTCTCGCACAAGCAGATTCAGCTCATATGAAGACTTAACATGAGCAATAGTCATAAAAGCCGAATAGTTCCCCTCTCCATCACAACTCTCTTCAGATTCTGAGTCAGACGAATCCGAGTCACTCAAGGTCGTGGCATACGCTTTACCTTTCGATTTCAAATAATTCGGACATTCCTTCTTAAAGTGTCCATGCCCGTTACATTCGAAACAAGTGACACCTTGTGTAGGTCCATCTTTCCTCTTGAATTCCCTTTTCTCCCTTCCAGAACTTTGGAATTTTCTTTTATCATCAAATTTGCCATTATTTTTGAATTTCAAAAACTTTTTGAAATTTTTGACAAGGTATGCAACATCTTTGTCAACCACATCTTCTCCCGATGAGTCTTGATCTTCCACCTTCTCATTAATGGTCTTTAGAGCAAGAGATTTACTCTTCCGTTGATTGGGCAGCGACATCTCATAAGTCTGCAGAGAGCCAACCAGCTCTTGTACTTTGATATCATCAAGGTCCTTGCTCTCTTCAATTGCTGTCACTTTAGCTCGAAAACTTTCCGGCAATGATCGAAGGATCTTCCTTACAATCTTTGAGTCCTCCGTTTTCTCCCCCAAGTTGAACTTGCTGACAACCACTTCATTTAACTTCCCATAGAAAGAGTCAAAAGACTCATCCTCACTCATTTTGAGCTCCTCAAACCGAGTGGTCAGCATTTGTAACTTGGTGTCCTTCACTTTCTTCGTGCCTTCATAGGTAGTTTCCAAAATCTCCCATGCTTCTTTGGCCACGGTAATATGAGAAATCCTGTGAAATTCATCTGGAGACACACCACAGAAAATAGCATTGAGTGCTTTACTGTTAGCATTAGATGCAACAAGTGCTGCCTTATCCCATGTGGATTTGGCTGCCTCAGGTTTGGTCCAACCAATCTCAACAGCATCCCAAACGGATTCATCAATAGAACACAGAAAAGCTCTCATGCGAACCTTCCAAAAAGCATAATTACTACCATCAAAATATGGAGGTGCATTTAGGGATTGAGACCTATCCATCTCAAAAGGGAGTCAAGGATCACATAATGGTAATGAAACCAATAGCAGTGTACCCGCTCTGATACCAATTGAAAGTTCAAAAACGTGTATAAACACCCTTGAACGTTTAGACCCCCAAACACAAAATAACCAATTCAAGCTTTATGACAAACAACAAGTGTGCGAAAAATGAACATAAGCAATAAACAGAATTGGAAATCAATCTAAGCCAATTATAAATCACAAAAATAAAACCACAGCAGATAATAAAAAGGCAAAGATAGAGAGGAAGGAAGATGCAAACACAAAGACAACACGCGATGTGTTATCGAAGAGGAAACCGAAGCCCTCGGCGTAAAACCTCTCCGCCGCCCTCCAAGCGGTAATCAATCCACTAGAAAATACAGTTGGGATAAAAGGACAGCAATAGACCCTCCAAGCCTAATCTACCCAGTGCACCTAAGCCCTCCAAGCTTCTTGCTCCAACGAGGTTACGCCGAACCTTTTTCTTTTCTAGCTTCCCGGATTCCGCTACTAGACCGTAGCATCAACCAATGAAGATTGGTTCCTTCCTAACTGCTTCCCAGAAACCCAAACAACTGTCTCACAGTGATGATGATGGTGAGAACCAGGTTTGGTATAATGCCTCTCAAGGATTTGTCAATGGAGAGGAAGAGAGTTGAGGAATTTGAAGAGTCTCTAAGGTAGAGATTGTAGGTGAAACAATCTTGTTTTTCTTTAGGGTTTCTCTCTCAAAATTCTCTCTGGAAGCTCTCTTTCAATCGTGGGTAAAAGGGGTATTTATACTGGAGTGGGAGAGGAATGTGAAACGTCAGGTTTTACAAAAACAGGAGTGGCTCGCGGCTTGACCTAGCGGCTTGACCAAGTCGCGAGATCCAGTCGCGAGATAACCGTATGGCCAGTTGTCCTGTTTTGTCCTGTAGTGCTCCAGCTAGCATGACTGTTCATCTTCCAGCATGCTTGGCACGTGGCTGCTTCTGGCGGCTTGCAGCCGCGAGTCACCCGTGAGTCCCAACCGCGAGTCTCTGTTTTCTTGCACACTCTTGAGCAAACTTCACTCTATCTCACTCACTACCCTTACAACAAACCCACCTAAATACAGGGTTACTAAATGCTGAATTACAAGCAAATTTGGCACGGAATAAAGCCAATTAGATGGTTGAATAAATTCAACCTTACAAATGGTTTGAGCTATAATTAAATATGCTCATCCTTTGGTATGTTAGAAATATATATAAATTTTATGAATTGGTTTCTCTATGATTTAGTACATCATGTTGTCTGATGAATGCATTTTGTGTTGGGACTTCCTTGATTCTAAGAGATAGGCTTTGAGATGAATGTGAAGTTTATGGTAAAGAATTATGGATAGTAATAAGCTTTGATTTATGGTTTAGGTGTTACCAGTATCCAAGTCTAAGCTCCTTCGACTTTAGGCTCTCGGTTCCTCTGCTTTCAGGTAAGGGATAAGTTATATGGGCATTTGGTAAGTCATGAGGTTATTTTAAAGTATATTATGCATTAAAATGTTTTTGATTAGAGATATGACATGTAATCATTATTCTGACAAAGATATGTTCGTGAGCTTTCGAAACCCTATGATTTCAGCATACTGATGCTATTACTGGTTCCACGAACATGATGTTTAATGAAAAGAATGGAAATGCTATGATTATGAAATGTTATGCAAAAGAAGAAATTTCAGTATGATGTAAAGTATGAAATGTTTTCGGGTTATATCCTCTGGTAATCTGAACTCGGCTAGTAGGGGTTAATTACTAGCTTTCCATGGAAAAATGTTATATGTTTGGCCATTTAAAGTAGAGGAAATGGGGCTGCCCGTAACTCTAGGCCATTTAAAGTAGAGGAAATGGGGTTGCCCGTAACTCTAATCTGACTAAGGCCTTCTCCACAATGTGTACGGACGGCGGGGAGGAACAAAACCTGGAGGGGATGTGCCATCAGGCCTCCCAAAGGGGACAATATCATACACACGGGGGCACCCAAATGTGATGAGGCCTTCTCTGTACAGCTTATCAGACATGGACTAACCAATATGATATGAACAGCTATGTTATGTTATTAATTATGAGAGAATTATTTTGTTTAAATGCATTATGAAAAGTTAAAAGCTCTCATGAAAATAAGAAGTTTCTAATGAAAAGAAAGCTGTTCATTAAAGATTAAAGTTTCTGAAGTTCTGTTGTGGTATAAAGATAAAGTTTCTGATGAAAGTACAAGTTTATGTTTAAAGGTTATCAGATATCTGTTTTTATGAAACGTTAAGTTTTATGATCATGAAAGTTATAGTATTCTATGAGAAGAAGTTTATAACGAAAAGTTTTCTTATTAGTCAAGATGTTTCTAGTTTAATACAAAGTTGCCGATTATCTGATTTGAGTTAAAATAATTATTTTGTAACGAGAATATATATATGGCAACTTTGTAAGAAATGAAAGAAGTTTAATTTGAAAGGTTTTGGTAATATTAAATAGATAAGAAAAAGGAGAACAATTATTTTCTATGATGAGCGTATAAGCTGTTATTATGAATAGTATAAAATACTATGCATGAAAAGATGTTCTCCTGTTCGAATATTCATAGAATGAAATGATTTTGTTACATGCATCCTTATTAAATTCTCATATATCTTACCTTTACTGAGCTATGTAGCTCACCCCTTCCACTCTTTCAATTAGTAGGTTTTATTTTGGAACAGAGGGAGCCTTAGTCGAGTTTTGGAAGGAGCTGGTTTAGTTTTATATGTATAGACCCTAAATTAGCAATTTTATGTTTAGCTTTGTAGTATCGTGTATTTTAGGATCTAAAGAAAGTTGTGTATCTTAAAGTATTAAGAGATGTATTATGTGAAAGTGTGGAAATTAAATAATTGGTGGATTATGTTATATTTTGAGTACAGTATTGATGCTCTGACTATCAAGTGAAAAGTGATATCAAGAAGTAAGGAAACAACAAAATTATTCTAAAAATAAAAAGAGAAGCTTTTGGAAAAGTTTTGTAAAAGTTAAGTTGGTTCTTGTTAATATCAGGTTTAAACTTGATATTAGCATGCCGGTCATGGTCACAAATCCGGGTATCGGGTTTGGGGCGTGACAATTACAGTAACCATAAATGTTTACATGGTTACTATAGCAAACTAGTCATAGACCCGCTCAAAACATATTATATGGATTGGGTTAAATTTAATGCATATAAGTAAACAACTACATTTACTAAGGGCAGTCCAAAAGGTTTAGTTGTGCATCAGAAAGTTGCATTAACAGCAAGGAAACTTTAAGCTAAGAACCCATAGGTTCAGCCAGACAAACTCAATTCCTAAAATATATTCTTTGTATTATTTAAAGATATATATGCTCTAAGAGAATGACAATGATTCTTATGGATAAACATTTTTTTTTTTTTGTATAGTGACACAACCGAACAAAAACAGCACTAAAATGATGATGACGATAATGAGGCTCCTTGAAGCCATTGAAAATATGTTGATAAAGTGATAACTAGGAAAGAAAGAATATGATTTGATGTGGATTTTTTAAGCAAAGCTGAAACCTTTTACAATTCAATTACCCAACAAGTGGACCAGTAGGAAGTCCAATAATTACAAAATTGAGGTTTGTTTTCTAAATTTCAATAATTAATTATTCTGCATATATATATATATATATATATATATATATATATGTATATAATGATTGTGAGAATTTAAACCATGTGTTAAAAACCTCATGATTTGCAAGTTAACCTGTAAGGCTATTATTAAGCACATTATCAATTTATTAAATAAATAAATAAATAAGGAACAATTTGTTAAGCACATCATCAACTGAAAATAATCCAAGATTGTAGAGCACCCAATCTATTTACTAGTGGAACACACAGAAAGAACGAGTAGATCCCAAAATTGTGATACGTGTAAATAGCTCTTCCATGTTTGTTTATTTATTAATTAGCCAAGCTTAAATTTTTTTTAAGCCTATTTAATAAACGAGCTCAATATAAATAATGGGCTTGATAAAGCTTGAAAATAGTCTTGAATTATAAGCCCAAACTATCTTTTTGCTATGCCCCCATTACTTCCATAGTGGTACACATGGCCCATTTGTATCCATTTATCCCATTTGCCATGTCTTAAAAAAAAAATCTTAATTTCTATAGTGATTCACATTTTCTACGTTATCAGAAAATTGAAATTTCCCATCCATGTGAATCTATGGGATAAGAGAAGAAGTCAAGTTTTCATGTGAGTACAATTTTTGAATTCGTAATATTCATGAATATATTAAAACCTGCGAAAATAACAAACACTTAAAAAAAAAAAAAAAAACCTGGTATATACCTGGCAAAATACGTCCTACCCAGATCATAAAAAGACCTATGCAACTATTTTCCTTTTACATGTTTATTGTCATGGTCCTCTTGGACTCAGTTTACCTCTAGTTTACTAAAATTGACACAATTACAAATACATGTTTAATTTCTGTTACATGTTCAAATTGTTTTAGTTCCAATGCACTGGTGAAGCCAAACCTTACCCAATTGTCTTATGGTGAAAATTGATAACTCCAAAATAAATCGTCTAAAGGCCAAAAGGCCAAAAGGCATTGTCCAGAGGCAGCATTCATTACCAACACAAACAGTTGGATATCGACATTCATTACCAAGATCTATAGTTACTACAAGCAACAAACAAATAGCTTTTACCTCACTTAATGTGCCAAACGCTAAACTCATAAATGCACACCATTTATGGAAATAAACAAGCTAACGACTACAAAGGCTCTCCTATAAAAGGAGAGGCCACTCCACATGGAAAGGTACGCTTTTATACAGCTTACAATATACTTTACTCTCTTTCTCAGCCTCTCAAATATTGACAAAAACATCGGAGGGCTTTTGACCAACACCCCATTGATATTCAAGCCATAGCCTCTTAGCTGCTCTCTTTTGCAAGATTCATCCATCTAGTGCCTAGCTAGACGAAGAAAGCATATTGTAGATTTTAACTCTTAACAAAAACAATATTCTACACGTGATGCTCTCCATGTCAATAATGTTTTGTTTATAAAACCAATAACCAACTCTCATCTTTACACTAAGTATAAAAAATAAAAAAAATAAAAATCCCCTAGCTAAAAAATTTTGTAGCATAACTGATACCTCATAAATCTTGGTGTTTCCAAACAAATACCTCAGTCCAAATCCTCTTTCTCCGATTGTATATATGAAATTTTAAATAAAAACAAAAAGGCAAAACAAAGCAACCCCACTAAAATCCCACACACACAAAAAAGTGCATCAAAAGCAAATTAACAACTAAATATACCTCAAATTTTACTGCATCTAACGTCTATATGAAAAATCTTAAGCAAGCAAAGCAACCTACCATTTAAGATTAGTAATATAAAGATACACATGCATATAAACAAATTTAAAGAAGCCATTATCAATATTTATAGCAAATGAAGTTGATGTGGAATTGGATTATTATACATTCTCCAACACAAAAGAAAATGATACAAAGAAAGAACAAAAGAAGCAAGTAAGCAAGGGATTCATGCTTCTTGCCAACTTAGATTTATATACTTTTCTTTCTCTTTTATATAACCACTATTCATTTTTAAGGAGAAAATGTTTTTTTAAGTAAATCTTTGTGTTCTTATGTTTATTTTATATTTTCTATTGTCTTGGTAATTTTTTGTTATAATATTTTAGGGATTTAAAAAAAAATTATTTTTTGGATTTTCATAAATCATATAAGAATAGATTGCGGCCTAATAGGCAATAGCTCCCTAGTCCCACCCAAGGAGTTTACCCATGGTTTTCTACTTGCTTCATATATGGGGCAGAGAATGCAACATATGAATTGTGAGTGTTTTGATTCTATTCTAAATGGTATTGGGATAAAAGGTTTGGTCTTCCATTACTTTTTAGCAACGAGCACATCTTTCCAAAGTATGTGGTAGACTATAATGGCAAGCTATTTAATCTAACCCGTAAAACTGAAATCGTGGTTCTGTCAAAATTGTCTAATCTCTGCCAATGAAAAGTAACGACACAAATCAGACCGGTCTTCGTCGTAGACTTGTAGTCACGTCCCACAAGTCTAAAGGAGTTCCATATAATCATACAAACTTTGTGTATCTACCTCTGCCTCAACAGCTTCCAGCGGCATGCTTGTCCAAACCAATGAAGCTTCTCAACCCCAATAGTATGTGATTCTACTCTTTACTATATGGCGTTTTGCATATTAGATGCTTATGGATGCCCAGTGGCAAGATGTAATAGGCAAGAACTCACACTCAATCACACAGCCAAACTCTTGGAGTAAGAGCATCTCCAACAGCTTCAACCAATTTTTGTACTATTTGGAGAATAAACAGTGACATTTAGCTTTTACATACCCACTTTTTCAAATACACTTCCAACAGATTCTTTATCTCATTTAAATATTATTTCTTCATTCATTCTTTATTCATTCTCTATCATCATTTATTTTTCCTATATTTATTCCCAACAATTATATTTTTTAATGAAAAGTGTTATATTTACAACATTTTTTGCAATACTTTCACAACAAAATTTATGTGAAAAGTTGTTACTAATTCTAATTTGAACTCACCACTGAAATTATCTTTTTTTCTCGCCAATATTAACTAATAAAAATTTGTTATTTAAAATTTATTGTGAAAATATTGTGGTAAAATTTCTTAGTTAGAATTTTTTATTTTTTATATTATTTTTTATTCTTTCATTTCATTCTCCTCCACACACGTGTCCTCTATCCCCCTTATTTTATTTCTTTTTCTCCTTTTCTCCTCCAGTACCTTCCAGCAACGTCTCATTTGCTCCTCTGTTCCTCAAAAAAAAAAAAAAATTGTTCTTCTCATCGGAGAAAAGACAGAGACAGAGACAGAGACAGAGGAGAAAGACTGAGAGAGATCGGCTTGGCCTCCACCGCATGCATCTCCACCGCCGCTCTAGCTGCCGCTCCAACATCTCCACCGCCAGGCTGGTCGGATCGGCTTGGTTTTTTTTTTTTTTTTTTTTTTTCATACTTGCTTGTTCTGATTCAAATTTATTTTAAGAATTGGATTTTGTTTTGTGGTTTGTGTTTTGTGTTTGGATTAGTTCTTTTGCTCATGAACAGGTCTCTCTCTTTTCTCTTTTTTCTTTTATTTTTTCTGATTTCATTTGGTTTATGAGAAAAAAAAAAAAAAACAACGGCAACGGAGAGAATGAGAGAATGAGAGGGGAAAAAAAAAAGGAAGCAACGGAGAGAATGAGAAAAAAAAAAAAAAATCCGAATGAGAGAGAAAGAATTGATAAAGAAAGGAGTTGGTAGAATATTTTAATGCAAGAAATTCAATTGCTAATGAACAGTAGCTCATCAGATCTGATGAGTTACTGTTCATTAGCAAAAAAAATTTTCGGATATAGCTAAAGCTGTTGGAGCATGAACAGGAAAATGAACAATGCACAAATTCTCCAAATTTTAGCTAATATACCCGGATACAAAAGCTCTTGGAGATGCTCTAAGTCATGAAAGCTTATGGTTCCAAGCAAACTTAGAAATTTCATTGCAGATGCTATCATTTATGGGTGCAGACAAGGACAGCTTCAATAAATGGATCCCAGTTTATCTTGTGTTGGCCATATGGTGGACGACTTGAAAAATTGAGTGGTCAATTAAATGGTCACTTAAGTGTTCCAATAGGGATGCGGTCATTTGTTAGCTTTAGAGGCAAACAAATGCCACACTAGTAGGATTTGGCTGGAGGATACTCCTCCATGTTTCCAAAATTAATGGTACATGCTTTCAATAAAATTACCAACTTTTCATTCAAAGAAAGAAGAATTTAAAATATTTAAAAAAAAAAAAAAAAACAAAAAGGGTACAATCTTCTTGTCCCTAGTTCTGTACTGAATCTTCTCATCACAGGCATGAGATCTCTATAGAATATATTTTGAAAGAGTACAACAATGGCATGGGCATTGAGCTAGAATTGAACCATATACCAATGAAATTATTGCCAAAGAAATCAGACAATTCAGGAATTGACAACAACGCATTAGGCAAATAATATTTTGCAATGAATTATAAATGTGTAGCAAACAAATTACACAGCAACAACATGCCAAGCAAATTTTCCTCAAGTATCATGTTCTGCAATTTGATCAGCCATTGGTTGATTCTGTTCCAATGAAACCAACCCCTACCCAAATATCTAATAATATGATAAAGCTAACTTTTCAAGCTTAGTAGACAGTAAAAAGACTTGGAAATTGCATACATGTTGGGCTTCTAATGCCAACAATGACAATTCAGTTACATGACTTTAAGGGTGTTTAAGCAGAACCAATTTCATTATTTTGTTTTGATCTTATGAGAAGTTGTATCCACCTAAGCTCCAGCATTCCTTCTCCCATGGCCGGCCTCTCATCTCTGTTCTTCTTGATGCATCTCAATGCAAGCTCAGAGAATGCTTGAATATCTTCATTGCTTCCTTGGCTTAGCACCATATCATCAACAATTTGCAATATGCAATTCTCTTCCATTGACAAAACATGCAATCTACCAAATTCATATGCCCTAGGAACATTTCTGTGGGATGATAACCTGTCAAGACTTCAACCAATACAACCCCAAAGCCATAAACATCAGACTTTTCCGTGACACGTAGTGTCTCTAGATATTCTGGGTCTATGTATCCAATGGTTCCCTCAATGGAATTACCTTGGAAAAAGTCTTCTGCTAGTGCAATTGAAACTGAAAAACCAAAATTTGATAGTTTGGCAATCCAGGACTCATCCAAAAATATATTTGATGACTTGACATTCAAATGGAATATTGGCCTTGGCCTACCATAGTGCATGTAACAAAGAGCATAGGATGTCTCAGTGGCTATTCTTACACGGACAAGCCATGAGATCCGGCAAGGAATCTCATTGTATTGACCTTGGAGATTATCAAAGAGGGTGCTATTGGAGATGAGCTCAAAAACCAACATGGGAATTTCAGTTTCAAGGCAGCAACCATAGAGTCTCATAACGTTCTTGTGGCTGATCAATTGTTTAATTGTGACCTGGTTTAAGAAGAAATCTACCATCATCTCAAAGGGCCAATGCGTTGGAGGGCCTTTAACTTTAATAGCTACTTCCTGTTCATCTAGTGTTCCTTAGTAGATTGTTGCAATTACAGAGCCGAGGATTAGATTAGGATCATAAAATCTGGATTGGCTCCATATCTCTACCTTAGTTGCAGGTGGTTTGATTTTCTAACCATCATCTCAAAGGGCCAATGCGTTGGAGGGCCTTTAACTTTAATAGCTACTTCCTGTTCATCTAGTGTTCCTTAGTAGATTGTTGCAATTACAGAGCCGAGGATTAGATTAGGATCATAAAATCTGGATTGGCTCCCTATCTCTACCTTAGTTGCAGGTGGTTTGATTTTCTAGTAACATTGCTCCATTGCAGATGAAGTATTCTTCTTTGGCCTCAAATAACTGCCTTGCTTTCTCCATCCTGATACTCTTCACTGCCCATAAAGTTATTAAAAAAGTGGATATCACTTCATATGAAGTTAAAGCACGTGTATCTTTAACTAAAATTACATCCAAAAAATAAAAGAGAACAAATCTGTGCTAATTATGATATATTTAGCCTTGAAAGGAGTGTGGATGTAATAAATCAACAATTATATATGTACATGATGATAGGCAAATGACCAAAAATCCATTTTAAGTAGAAAGTTACCTCCATAATTCATATCATGAGTATTGGAGCAAATTCAAATATGTAATTAAGAGAAAATTTTCAAGTACCTTTATAGAAAGGCCACCAAAGTTATTGACCAAATACTCATCACGGTGTAATCAAAATCTTACCAATCACCTAGAATTTGTAACAGAAGCAATTAGCAATGTTGTTGTTGCTAGTACCAGAAAGAAAAGTTACAGTTTTGGTCATACTCTGAATATAAGTTGCAATTTGATACTACACGACAAACCTTAATATATTATACTACTAAAGTTGACATGATCATTACAATTAATCAAATGTGTTGTCCAAACACACGCAAACAACATAAAATGTAATCTTAAAATTCTGTGGAATCTATTTTAATCTTAAAAAATATTTAATACTTTGGTAGTGGATTTGGGCCACAATACATTGACACAAAGGAATAAAAACAGCACTAGAATAAAAATGTACAAGATTAGGAGTCCATTGTGTGCTATCAAAGGTAAAGTTTATAAAGCGGTTAGGAGCAATGGTTGTCAGAAGACGTACCCTCCTCTCCGAACCCAAAACATCTGTCAACTGGTTCCTAATTCCTAAACATCTGAATGCCCTTCATCAGCTCGATCTGCCACCTCTCTGTCACCTCTATTCCAGCCCCTATAGTCCAGCTCAAACAACCAGGCAATGGACCCATCTCTATTTTTACAATCAAAACCGAATGAATCCCCTCCATTTCGTTCTTCTACCCTTGCAGCTCTCCTCCTGCAGGATTGGTTGCCAGTTGGAAGACTCTATAAAAGTCTGGACTTTGCTTATTTTGCAACTGTTGAGGCTTTCCTTTAGTTCTTAACTGTTAGCTACCTTGCACATAGAAATAAAACTTTTACTATGCATGACCACATTAGTGGCAAGGAAAGGATCTCCCTTGCCTTGTTCCTACAAGTTCAAATAGATCATAAAATAAAGACAAACGACACCTAGAAGTACTTTAAGTTCTTTAAATTTTCCCTTATATCCTTCTGCCAGCTATTGATCCATGCCTGAATTGAGTAGGCTGAATGAAATCAGCTCTAATGGATAGATCAAACCAAAAAAAAGCCTTTTAACAGTTCCAGACAAATAAAACCCCTTCGCACACTTAAACATAAAGCAAACCATACTATATGGAAAGGACAACAAAGAAATATATAAGAATTAGAATTCTAGTTCATTTTGAACTACCCCTCAATGTGTCATGTCTTTACTAATGAGCTTGTACTCATGGACTTCTAAATAAGGACAACCCAGAAGCCTAGTTCCGAATGTAAGAAAGAACATGGGATAGAACAATAAATCTATATACCATTGGCAGTGAAAGCTTCCAGTTTCAATGTTTAATTGCTTTCCAGCACATGATTTGCTTTTAAAACACCGACAAAGTGCTTTGTCTTGCCATTCTTTTTTCATACATTGAAATGAAGGAACCAAAACAGCACAAGAAGAAAAGAGTATAAGATTCATAGTTCACTGTCTGTTATCCAAGCTAATGTTCGTAAAGAACTTAGGGGCAAGGGTTGCTAGGGATCAAGACTCTGCACGGACATCCATACACCTGTCAAACCCAAACATTTGTAAACTGTTTAATGTCCTTCACCACAGCCTCTCTATTGGCCAACTCTGCCACCTGCTTGCAAATTCTAAGATTACTAATAGAGGGAAATCTCAAAGCTTGAAGATGCTATGAAGTAAGATTTGGACAAACTAGAAGATGCTATGTAATAGTCAATGTGGAACATCTGGAAAGCTGGAATATATATTTTTGTCATCTAGTTGATATGTGCCACTCTCATGATCCCCATTTATGATTTTATTTATTTATTTTTTTTTTCCTTTTTTAAAAAAAATTGATTTATTAAATACAAAGACCTTCACATTTTATTAAGGGGAGGTTGTCATTTTGA
Source organism: Quercus lobata (assembly GCF_001633185.2). NCBI lineage: Eukaryota > Viridiplantae > Streptophyta > Magnoliopsida > Fagales > Fagaceae > Quercus > Quercus lobata. The sequence goes on along the minus strand of NC_044907.1, from coordinate 87,657,232 downwards.
ATAGTTTGAAGTTAGAGAATGAATGGTATGTCATTTTATTAAGGGGAGGCTTTCCTGGAACTTCTAGATCAATAATAGATTCTTTTGCTTAAAATTTTTGTGTTTATTTATTTATTTTTATGTTATTTATGATCCTCTTTTGATATTATAGCAATGGGATCACTTCTAGGTGTGATGCCTATCAATTTATATGTGAATAGCATTCATTTTACAAGCAGTGAAAAGGTACAATGTCACTTTGCTTGGTGTTAGGACTTAGGAGATTCAAAGGGGAATGCAATATCTACAAAGAGCTTCTACTCATGTATAAAATGTATTTGAATTGAATGCATGCACATACAATTAATGGAAATTATTCTTGAAAATCTGTGGAAATTTCTATTTGTGGCAGTGTCATGTTTATTTTGTGAATGTCCACAAAAAAGATTTAAAAAGGAAGAAAAAGCTCATCTGAAACAACCAACCATGGACACGCACCTTCTCTATTTTTTCAGAAGAAGCTTGGATCCCCTGTATTTATATCTCCTACCCTTGCAGCTTGAGTCCAACAGGATTGGTTGCCGATTGGGACACTCTTTCTACACTTGCTTATCCTGCTGCTATCAAGGCTTCTCTTTGTTTTTTGAACTGTTAGTTACCCTGCACATTGAAACCAAACTTTTACAATACAAGACCACATTAGTGGCAGAGAAATGCTATTTCTTCACAGTTTTCTTGTTCCTTTAAGTCCAAATAGACCATAAAATGGAGAAAAAAGACTATAAGAAGTACTTTAAGATCCCCAAAACTCAGTCCCAAAGCCAGATTTCTCTAGATGAAAAGGGAAAAATTAAAAAAATGGTCTTTCAATATCTTTGACTCAAAGGACTAAGTACTCAGATGCTTTCTCAATTCTGCCCTCACAAGAATAAAATTCAATAAAATTCTCCAAAGAATGACAATCATTTTAGAAGGTAATTGAAACCTATAGTTTTGACAATCATTTTCAGGGACTTCACTTATGGTTGTGCCAGTAAGATTAATAAAGGACCTGCCAGCTTGATTTTGATAATTCCTAGTATGCAACAACCACTATCCTTTTTCAACCAAATAAGCCCTAGATTTGGAATGATGCCTAATGAGCTTGTCATTAACAAAAACAGGAATTTGTAAAATCCTCTGAGAATCATTTTGGCCATAGAGCTTTCAACCAAATTCAGAATTCCACCTGAAAGACTAGCACATATGCCTCAACATGTAGAGAACCTAAACAATTTCATTTGACATCCCTTTGCCTTTGGGGACATCCAATAAAACAGGAACTCTCTCTCTCTCTATATATATATATATATACACACACATACTTGGATGTCTATGAAGGTAGGTGTAATGGTGTATTATCAATTGACTATGAAATGTATATCATCAGGCTAAAGTGACAAAACAACAATGAAAATGTGACAACTTATATTCTAGACATAATGCATGAACAGAGATAACAAGTAGAGCAGGGTTGACCTTCTCCAATTTTCAAACTTGTCTTCCTACATGAGTCTAATTACTAAAAAAACAAATATGTGAAATGAGCATGGATGGTTTGGCTTGGTTTTGATTTGAAATTAGTCTGGAAAATTTCAAGAATATCAAGAGCCCAAAGCACAAAAGTCATATATGGTAAAAATTTCCATAATTAACGAGCAGTGTTACGTATGAAAGGAGCTTAAATTATTAATATTACAGATCAACCAGGCAATGCAAGTGATAGGCAAATACCAGCCTTTCCATTCAAGATTGATATTACATGTATTTTATTAAAATCCTAAATGTTGGAAAAAAAGAAATCAGGTGGAAACAAAATAAAGAAAAGAATAAAAAATCTAATTTACTAAAAGATATGTCACTTTTAAATGAGATTCAAATATTATTGAGGTCTCACCCATGCCTTTGCACAAGCATCACTATGATGATGAGGTGTAAGTATGGACCCAAGTCAACCCATGAGGGCATTTTGTCAAGCAAAGGAGAGGGAACTCTGCAAGAACTCACTCTTAAATTTCTCTTCTTCTCTCTCCTCTCCACACATTTTGCTTCCGATTCCATGCTCTGATTCAGTGTGTGTTTCACTTTGTGGAGTTTCTATGATTAATGAAAATTTGAAATGGAAGAAAACAAAATGAAATAGAACAATAAACCAGTACATTTGGCAACAAAAGCTTTCCAGTTTTCAAGCAGATTATTTCTTCTGCTTCTAAAACGACAACAAGAAGCTTTTTGTTGCAATTCTTTGTTCATCCTAGTCAAATTGCTAGGAGTCTCATTGACAACTCTAATCAAACATATGGTGGAAAATCCATTAATATTTGTACACAAGAAAAAGATATTGTAGCAACCAACAAAACTTGAATTAAGAAGAAAGATAGTGACTTACAGAGAAAAAAAGTTGATTAACCTTCAAGGTCACTTTCACTAGATTCTTGCCAATCACCTAGCTCTTCAGCACATTCCTTGTACTCACTTGACTCCTCCCAGTTAGAGTTACCCTGGGCCATAAATTCTGTGAGCCTTTCAATCCTTTTTGGGTGAGGTTCGTAATTAGAGCTTCCAGCCCCATCACAGTCACCACGGGTTCGCTTGGCTTTGTAACCTTCTGCTGCCACTGCCATCAAATTGTCAAAATTATGATGGGGAACATCTAAGCCCTTATAAGGAGTGATGTTTTTATTGCTTCTCTCAACCATAGTTCGGTTAAGATCTTTGATGTCTTCCATGCATACCATTTGCAACACGCATTTCTTTACCATGATTGGGATTAATTCCTCCCTAAAGCCCTGACTCTGGGTTTGAATTTTAATTCCAATCTGACTGAATCCATTTGCATTGCATTCCCACAATGCTTTTATGTCTTTCTTCCCGTAGAATTGAGGAAGCAAATAAATTAGCCAAATGTGATCTGATAAAGGAACAATTTCGCCAGTGTTTGGTGCTACACACATTTCTTTTCCATTGGCTATCAAATGACAGCTTAGTGAACAGTCTTTGAGGATTTGGTTATGTGAATATGAACAAAATACAATGCAAACAGCAATCCCCATCCACTCATTACACAAAAGAGAATAAGGTTCTTGTATACTAACTTCAGCCCCAATACTTTGATGCCTAAACCACTTTGGAATTTCACTTCCAGGAAAAACAACGCCATAACTGTAGTCAAAAAAGTATCCCCGAAACCCATGTATGCTATTTAGAACAGAGCGAGAGAGAGGGAGCCGAAGAGATTTTATTATCATTGCGAAAAACATGTCAATGAAGCCTTGATTCTCAGCCAGTTTATTGCAATTTGAAAGGAAGAGGCCTCTCCCAGATAAAGAATTTGTTTGAAATAGATCTGGTAGCGTTTTTAGCAAGGTACAACCATATCCCGAAATATAAAAAATATTTAATGGAAGCTTTGGCCAAGATCAAAGACTCGTGCAATTGTCCACCTCCAAGCTTTTCAGAATAGATAGTTGAGCAAAGCTTTCCGGAAGGCAACTAAAATGATTTCCACTTAGAAATAAATATTTTAAAGAGAATAAGTAGCAAATATCATTGGGGATTGCATTGAGATTGCAATAACTTAGATCCAACCTAGTCAAAGAACACAAACCCGATAAAGAAGTCGATAACAAGCCCATGTGATTGAGATTTTTGCTTAAATTGACCGGAAGCAAGTTTTTTAAGAGTTTGAAAAAGAGCATTATAACAAGGCATAAGTCCGGTAGCAGTTCCACTCACATCAACCTCCTCTACACTTTTCTTAGTCACTAAGTTTTCCAGTAGTTTTGAGCATCCGGAAAGATTGAGATTTTTAAGCCACTTCATATTAAAAACGGTACTAGGAAGAGAAATGAGATTTTTGCAATCTTTTACATTCAATGAAGCAAGGCAAGTTAAGTTCCCAATTGATGTGGGTAATTTTGTAATAGCAATGCCATCCAAGTAAAGTCTTCATACACTTTCCATATTTTCACCAAACTCAGGAATTCTTTTTAAATTTGAGCAACCAGAAAGAATAAGGATCTCAAGAGACTCCATTTCAAACTTGCTTGGAAGACTTTTGAGGTTTTTGCAACCTTTCAGATTAAGAAAAGAGAGTTTTTTACAAACTCCAATTGATGGGTGCAAAGAACGTAAATTTATACAATCCTCAAGAACCAATTTCTCAAGATTTGGGATTTTGTTGAAGTCAAGGGTTTCAATCAATTTCAGTGATTTCTTCAATTGAATGAATTTCAAACTATCAAAAGACTGTAAAAAATCAAAAAGAGAAAAAAATAAAAAATTAGCTTCCATAAAAACTTACCATTTAATGAAACATAAAAATAAAGTTGTATAAGGTACCTAAATTACCTTTTGTTGGAAACTTGATGGAAAATATTTTGCGGGGTATCCACTCCAATCAGGAAATCTCAAGGCATTAGGAAGATATTTGGGCTCATGCAAAAGGTGAACGTTATCAAGAATGAGCAATTTGAGATCATGAGCTTTTGAAAAGCATTCCGGATTCCAATATGCCTCTCTTTGTTTATGCAACTTTAAGACTATGCCTTGAATTGCCTTTGTTCCCTAATAATCATGAAGAGCACATATTAGTTAATTACAGAATGTAAGATTACTAAAGCCACTCTAAGTTTACTCTTTTAAATAGAGTGAAACTTAGATACAATACCTTGGTGCAATTCATTAGGTTCCCCCAATAAAATTCAAACTCATAGTTGAAATGAATTTAATTATCCTTGAAAATGGTAACATTGTGTTTTATTGTCAGTGCTATCAAGTGAATTTGATTTGGGAAAATAATATATTGAACCTAAAGTATTGTATCTAAGTTTTCACCTTGAATAATATAATAGGGTACATGCTCAAGTTTTCTAAATAACTGCTTACCGTATTTTTTGTTAGTACATCGTTAATGTCCTTAAACAACCATAGCTTTCCACGCTTTCCCGGCTCTTTAGGACACTCCTTATAAACTATGTTCTTGCCCATTTCTTGAAGCAAATCATGCATCCACAAGGTATGACCACGGAATTTAACAAGAGATTTATCAAAAAGAACCCCCAATCCAACATCTGGAAAAAGATCAAGATAATCTAGTATTTCTACTACATCATTTTTCTCCTTATGATTAAAGAAACAAGCAATATTTAGGAATATTTCCTTCTCTATTTCATGTAGTCCTTCAAAACTTATTCTAAGTACTTGGAGAATATCATTTTCAGGAAACTGTTTTAGCCTATTTAATGTACTTTTCCATTGATCGATATTTCTACCAAACAAAAACGAACCCAAAATCTCAATAGCTAAAGGAAACCCATTCGCATAATATACAAAATATTTAGACAACTTTAGATAATCTTTGGGAGGATGATCTTTTTTAAAAGCTTTCAAACTCAGAAGATGAAGAGATTCATCATTAGTCAATCCATTAGACTCATATATTTCATCTACTCCTAGGGCCTCTAGCAAATGCTTATCTCTTGTTGTTATGATAACTCTACTACCTAAACCAAACCAAAAATGACTCCCTGCTAACTTGTTTAATTGATCTAATTGATCTACATCATCAAGAACGAGAAGAATTCTTTTATGACATAACCTATTCTTGATTACAAAAACTCCATCATTAACATCTTGTACACTCATATTTTCATTCAAAATTTGAAGAATGAGTTGTTGTTGTAATCGAACTAAACCATCTTTCTCACAAACTCCCCTAACATTAGCAAGAAAACAACAACCTTCAAACTTATTTGAAACCATACGAAAAACAACTCTAGCAAGAGTTGTTTTACCTATTCCTCCCATCCCCCAAATCCCTACCATGCGAACATCATTTGACCCTAAATCCAAACATGACTCCAATTTCTGCCCTAGAGAAATTATTCCTACTAGCTTTTCAGTATTATCGGAGAATTCATAGCTTAATTTATGCCATAATTCTCCCACAATGTTCTGGATAATTTGTGACTCAGGCCTACAATGAAGAGATAAAAATATGTGGTTAGTGTAAACCACAATAAATATGTTTAAAAAAAGATAGAAAATCCAATTTTCTATTTTGTTGATTGAAAATTAGTTGGCTCAAGACAAAACTAGAAAGAATTACATACATGTATTTAGGTCTACATAAGGTTCAAAACAATGCTATATATGAGGTGGGTGTTATGTAAATATTTGAAAGAATGAAATGTCAAACTGGATTACCTATCTTGTACATGCCATCCTTTGAGATTAGCTACTACTCTCAAAGCAATTCTCCATTCTTGCACCTTCTCTACGTAGTCCTTGAAATGTTCTTCATGTTTAGCAAAGGCTTGGGCAAAAGTACCCATTTGTTTTCGTATAGTAGATGGATCCACATCATAAAAAATTGGAACAACAGTCATTTTCATCTCTTTCATGCACCCAATGATCTTTACAAGTTCATCCAAACACCATGTAGAAGATGCATAGTTTATTGAAAGAATGACAATTGCAAACCTTGATTTTTCTATTGCTTTCAAAAGCTCTGGTGAAATAGATTTTCCTATCTCAAGTTTTTCCTCATCTCTAAAGGTCAAAATGCCCCTTTGTTTTAAGGCGACATATAGATGGTCGGTAAATCTATTGCGTGTGTCCTCACCTCTAAAGCTAAGAAAGACATCATATTTCCATTGTGGTGTTGAAGAAGAAAATGATGACGAAGATGAGGCAGTTTGAGTGCTAATGGCAGCCATTAGAAATATATTGGCAAATCTTGAACTACAATAAAGATTAAGAAAAAAGTATATTTAATTAAATTTAAAAGGAAAAAAAACTAGAAGAAGAGAACAATTTGATGTGGAGGAATACATCCTCTATTTTCAGTCAAGTCAACAACTCTTTTTTCTTTTTTAAACAAAGTAGGCATGCTAGTGCCCTTTACATCCAAGGATCGACGTTGGAAACTTAAAATTATATAACTGCATTTATCACTACAAAATAAACTTTGTGCTTTTAATAAAAATTTTCTAAGTAGCAAACCTCTTGATCTTTATATTCAAGATGAACCCTTCCCCATGTCAATGCATGTACTCATTGCAATCCTCACACCATTGACCAATCACAGCTAAAATGATGCATCCTTTTAGTTTTCCCAAGAAGAATACTCCATCTTTTCCAAATTCTTGGGCCTCTAGTAGTCCCATAAGGTAGTCCTCTTTTTTAAAATCAATAAATAAATTTCTCAACTTTCCCTTTATTTTACCTTTTTAATTAAAGACAATGCATTATTCTCTCTAAAAACAAAAAAATACATAGCATTAAATGATTCACTAACATGCCAACAATTAGCTGTAACATAATAATAAAAATATTAAGAGAAAAATGTTTGTAATTTAATATTCTGTATAAGAGTAAATAAGTATAGACTCATTTTTATTGTGTTTTTTGTTACATTAAAGTGGTCAAATAAGTAATAATAGTCACTAGAGATTAACTGCGAATGGATGACATTATCTCTTACTAGAATCATACCTATTCCCCTGTATAACAAATAAATGTATATGCATCAAGTAATTTCATTCAGTATTCTTTTGTCAGAGTTGATCTCACTAAGATCTTAAGTGAAAATTTATTCATTGGCTTGTTACATAGGATGATTTGGTGTCTCGCAATGGAGGTTGAAGTATTATAAAGATTATAAAATTAAAGTATTATTAATAAATAAAATGTCAAACCAATTAATTCGTTTAAAACAGTTGGTATATAAGGAGAAATTCAAATATAAAACTAAAGGGAAAAAATGCAAAGACCCATAAACAACTTTTATGTTTTTCCACCTTTCCTCTGCTTTATCATCATCCAAGTGGAAATTGAACCCAAACTAAAATATTTATAATAAAAATAAATAAACAAACAAACAGAGAATTCACAAGCATTACATAAAAGAAGGGAGAGGACCTTGAGGATGTGGATCACGTTGTCAAGGAGAAGAGAGGCTCGAATGATTCCTCAGAAAAAAGGTGTGTGCTTAGTTTGAAGAAAACTATTTAGCGAGAAAAGCTCTATTGAGGAGGAAAATTATACTTGAATTGAGGAAAAGAGGTAGCTGTAGAAAAGTAGGTCTGAAATTACAGTAGAAGAGTAATGTAAAACTCAAGAACCTCCTGAAACAACACCAGATTCAATGTCCATTCACATCCTCTGCCTTGGCCATTTTTTTTCTGAAACCAACTACTGTTTTTATTCATTATGTTATGTATACATGTGTGAGTAAAGTCTCACATTGAATAATAATAACAAGAGCAAATAATTAATACAACATAGTTAGGTCCAAATTCATAAGTTTATGCTTTTGGATTAAATGGTATCCCAACACATTTCAATTAGAGTCTCCAAGGTGTTATGTTTTGTATTGCTTCTTAACTTTTAAGATTGGGCATTGGGTATTGGAAGCAAAGAGACATAGTCACATGCAAGCATGCACATATATTATAAGGGATTTCTCTCTAAACAGCCTGATTGTTCTTTCACAAATTGAAGATGCCAAGAACCGTTTTGCAGTATTTATGATATCATCAGATTGAAAATGTACTCTTAAAATTCAGTGGATTTCTATTGTCTTATAAAAAAATTATGTCTTTGCTAATGGATTTGCACCATGAGCTATGCCTATAAAGGGCTTTCTAAGTTCACTAGTGATTTTGCTTAGTACTTGCCCAAGATCATTTTGCCCATGGTGTGCATAAACAGAAGGAGAGTATGCTAAATTAAAACTATAGTAATACATGGGTTAGGCCTGGCAAAATTGGATTCTTGGCCCATCAATCAAACTATCAAATAGTTGGGTCTAGGTCCATGGTGTGAAGAAATGAATAAACCCATGAACTAAATTGTTTGTGGAAGTAGGCAGAAAGTCGGAAAACAAATCGACCAGGTCTAGACATTATATGCATTGGGTTAAATTTAATGCATATAAGCAAACAATTATTTTTACTAATGGCAGTATTCTAGAGACTTCTGAATGCAAAGCACTGCAGTCCAAAAGGTTTGGTTGTGCATCAGAGAGTTGCATCAACAAGAAGGAAGTTTTAAGCTCCTACTCATGGGTTCAGCCAGACAAACACAATTCCTAAAATATATTCTTTGTATTATTTAAAAATATAAATGCTCTGAGAGAATAACAATGATTCATATGAATAAACATTTTTTTTTTTTACAGTGACCAAAAGGAACAGAAACAGCACTAGAATGATAACCTACAGAATTGAGGACTTGCAGCAATGGTGGTAATGCTCAAAAGCTGCTTGAAACAACTTGGCCTTCAAACCTTTTCTTTTTCCCTTACTATCTCAGACTGATTATTCTTCAAACAACTGGCAAAACAACAAATGAAAATTATTTTTAACTCAAAAGTAAGACTGGAAGTTATCAAATTTATTTTATAAAAAAAATAAAAGGAAAGAAAAAGACCCAAGAAAATTTTTATTCTTTCGATGAAACAGGGTAGGTATGCATCTTCTAGGAATAATGCAGTGAAAATAAGAGCTGGGAGAAAAGAACATTCATAGAAAGCCTCTTTTTGACATCAATTATACAACGTATTTTTACCAATTCAAACTAACAACTATGGCTCTTTATCAATTATAATTTTTATATAGAAATAGAATTGAAAGTTTGGAATTATATTGAGTCAAAAAAAATTAATTAAAAAAAAAAAAAACTTCTCTCTAAAAATTATGATTTCCACACAAAAATCAAGAAAGAATCTACTGCTACCCAAACACTTTTTTATTTTTTAAGGGAAACATTTTGTATTTTGACAATCTCACAACTTCTACAAGAGGAAAAATTCAGATAGAAAACAAGAAAACACAAAAAACCCAGAAATAAATTTTACTTTTCTCCCTCTTTTCCACTGTTTGCCCATCACTCAAACAGAAATTGAACACAAACCAAATATAAATTTAATAAAAAAAGAACACATAATTCATAGAGAGTATTGAATAAGAGAAGAGAGAGGACCTTGAGGATGCGGATACATCACGTTGTCAAGGTCGATGAGAGAGAGAGAGAGAGAGAAGCTACCGGTACCCAAACACTATTTTTTATTTTGTTTCACTTTTCACATAATAATAGTATTAAAAGTGAAAAATAATTTATTTGACAATCACAACTTCTACAAGAGGAGAAATTCAGATATAGAACAGGAAAACGCAAAAAACCCAGGTATATAAATTTAATGTTTCTCCCCTTTTCCACTGTTTCCCATCATTCAAACAGAAATTGAACAAAAAACAAATATAAATTGTGGAGAGTATTAAAATAAAAACAGAGAATTCACAGAGAGTAATGAATAAGAGAAGAGAGAGGACCTTGAGGATGCGGATGGATCAAGTTGTCAAGGTCGATGAGATGAAGAGAGAGAGAGAGAGAGAGAGTCGATTGAAGAGGAAAACTATGGTGGGATTATTTAAGCAACTGTGGACAGTAGAGAAATGTTTTTTTTTTTTTTGATGTGAAATCTGTCAAGTTTTATTCAAATACCAGAAACAGTAGCAAAGTCTTGGATGAGGGCTTGTTCAATACAACAAGGAGTCTCCTCAATCCATACAATAGATTCATTTATGCCAAGAGCATATTTAGCTAAAATATGGACAGGTTTGTTCCCTTGCCTCCTTACATGAGAAAAATAAATTGTGCGAAAATCTGAGCATAGGAGTTGCATCCCCACAACCATTGAATCAATTGTTGAGGGAGGTGAAGAAAGACCACAAAGCGCGCGGACAAGGATCAGAGAATCACCTTCCAAAATTATATCTTGGAAGCCCATGTCCCTAGCCAATTGAAGGCCAGCTTCAAAAGCTTTTGCCTCCACGTCTAAGGGACCCAAGGGCGCTGGAATTTTTCTGCACATAGCTGCTACCACCCGACCCAGTTCATCCTGGATAACAAACCCCACACCAGCAATATTTTGGCGCTTTGTAGTGGCACCGTCCACGATAACTTTGACTAAAGTAGGTGGAGGTGGAGACCACGTGACATTCACTACTTCTCTAACAGCAGGTGCCGACTCTGTTGCCACTGAGTATTCCAGCAAAAATTGAATTACCCATTGAACTATAGCTTCCGGGCTCTTCCTTACAGCCCCATGTCTGGTTTCATTTCGATTGCAGCACAATGCCCAAGCGATAGTCACAACCAATGCAATCTTATCTTCATCAAATGACTTAATCATCAGCAGAAACCAAAGTAAATCAAAGAAAGAATGAAACTGACCCGATCTGAAAGAAGTTGGAAGCTTCGTGCACCCCCAAATACGTTTAGCCCTTGGACAAGACCAGAACAAATGGCCTGAAGATTCTGAGGCTGAACCACATTCTTCACATGTACTATCCAGCAATATTTGGTGTCTACATAAGTTCTCTTTTGTGGGTAGTATATCACGACAGGCTCGCCAAGCAAAATGACGTACCTTGTGTGGGACATGTAAATGCCATAACTTATTCCAAAAGGACCTTTGTTGGCTGTTTGAAGAAGCTGAAGCTACATTCTCTGTTTGATGGAGACACAATTCCACTTTATATGCACTGCGAACAGAGAAACCTCCATAACTAGTCTCAGCCCAAATCACACGATTTCCAGGAAAATTGGCACTTATGGGAATGCTCAAAATTGCTTCTACATCCACAGGGAGGAAAACCTGCTTAATGATTTCCTCCTTCCAGCTGCCTCTCTCTTGGCATATTAACTCACTAACCTTAGTATTCGGGTGAAGAAAAAGCCGAGGAGTAATAACTTCATAACTCGCAGCCCTTGGAAGCCACTTATCTCCCCAAATCCGAATGTTTGAACCGTTCCCTACTCTCCACCGAATACCCTTCTCTACAATGGATTTTGCTGCCAAGATGCTACGCCAAGTGTAAGAGGGATTATTTCCAACAGCAGCATGAAGGAAAATACTTGGCTTTAAGAACACGGTAAAAAAGGGAATTTTGACAAGTTTGGAGTCGCCAACCTTGCTTAGCCAATAAAACTACGTTAAATTGTTGGAGGCATTTGAAACCCATCCCACCCATCTCCTTAGGTTCACAAAGTTTATCCCAACTCAACCACACCATCTTCTTTTCTTCCCCTCCTTGGCCCCACCAAAATTGCCAGATCATACTAGTAAGTTCCTCACATAAAGAATCTGGGATCTTAAAACAACTCATGGTATAGGTGGGTATAGCTTGCGCCACCGCTTTAATCAAGACCTCCTTACCCACTTTAGAGAGTAACTTTCCTTTCCAAGCCGCCAACTTCTTGGAAAGTTTATCTTTAATAGCACTGAAACTTGCTTTTTTATTTCTTCCCACTAACGATGGCAAACCCAAATACTTTTCATATTGTTTTATCACCTGAGCTCCAAACCTCTCCCGAATCTCCTCTTGAACCTCCCGAGATGTATTAGTGCTAAAAAATAAAGAGGTTTTAGCACGATTTAATTGCTGTCCAGAAGCATTCTCATAAACCTGAAAGATCCACTGCAATGACTCACACTCAGAAATGGTAGCTTTGCAAAAAATGAGGCTATCATCTGCAAAGAACAAATGTGAGAGTTTAGGAACGCCACGGCACACCACCACCCCTTCCAAAGTACCAACATCCACCGATTTTCTGATCAAGGCCGAGAGACCTTTCGCCACAATGAGAAAGAGGTACGGAGATATAATTGTTGATACTTGATAACTTGATATAATTGTTGGAGTGGTGAGTGGACTAGGTAGAAAGATATCTTATTATTTAAGCAAAGCTAAAACGTTTGACAATTCATTTACCCAACAAGTGGATTGGTAGGAGGAGGTCCAATTACGAAACTTCCGATTGACAATTCAATTATTTAAAAGCAAAAGCAAAACATGATAAATTGATAATTGACAATTCAATAGATATATATATTGTATCCAAAAAAAAAAAAAAGATATATATATATATATATATATATACACACATTAGTATTATGTCAATGTGATGAACGGTTTAATAAAAAATTTACCTATTAATTTTAAAAAATATATATTTTTGATAATATAACCAAATCTAATAACAAATAAAATAGTAAAAATATTTTTAAAAATTAAGTTACATGGAAAATGTGTATTACCTAAGTTTTTTTTTTTTTTTTTTTTTTTTTTTTTTTGAAAAAAATGATATTACAAAACTATAATTTAATTATATATGTGTGTGTGTGTGTGGCACTTAAAAATATTTCCATTATACTTGCTAACATGTATAATAGCAAAAGTACTAATCATATATAAATTTCTTGTATATATGACCAAAAACAAATTCCATAAATTACAAAAATGCAAGTAATAAGACTGTAATGTAAATATTTATTTATAAATTATCAGTTGTAGCCATTTTAATGTTGTCATAAGTGAGGAAATAATCTGCATAATCAATTAAGAACAGCAAATCAAAAAATAATATCAATAATCAAGATGAATTGCATTATCTAAAATTTTTTGAAAAAATCTTATAATTTAAGCAATAATTCAACTACGTTAATAAAAACTCATTAAAAAAAATGAAAATAGTTCTTCTCACATAAATCTCCTAACTTCATAGGGTAAATGAGTTCCATCCCAACAGATTCAGTCATAAAATTTTGACTGAAATAAAAATTCCATAAATTATATGTGTGTGTATATATATTGGTGAGTTCTAGTCTATTTGTTGGGTAAATTATATTCAATAAAAAAATGTTGAGTAAAGTTGTAACGTTAGGTTATAACTAATTTTGTAACTAAATTTTGTCATTATTTAATTTATTTATATTGTAATATTTACATTTAATCAAAATGTTGTAACATAAAATGTATAACCTACCTTTTATCATTAAATTTTCTCAAAAAAAAAAAAGACCCTTTAGTCATTAAAAAAAAAGGGTAAATTAGATGATTTAAAGACTTTTTTTTTTAAATCATGAAATTTATTTAAAAAAATTTTCAACAGTAATACTAATTTTTTTTAGGAGAAGATATTAGTCTTGTTTAAGTAGAATTTCATGTCCAATCCACTCTTAGATGCGGTTTGGATTGGGCTTATTTATATATGCGTTTTTCTCTTTCACGTTTCCTTTTTTTTTTTTTTTACCTGAAGTTGGTTTCACGTGGGGGACAGACCTGCCAGTGGGTCCTGTGCATTGTGCACGGGACCCACTAGCACTTTGGACGTCCACAATTGGTCTGAAATGGCACTGTTTGTGGGTCCCGTACACTGGTCACAGGACCCACAAATATCTTTTTTTCACCCAAACTTTAATTAAAAATGAGTCTTACAGTACTATTCATACATTCAAAAATTATTTTACTACAGTATTTTCAGTTTTAAGTTTTTAATAAAATAAGTTGTATCTAAATGGACCCTTAACTCATTACCTTTGATGGATTCAGGTGAGAGTTTAAGGTGGTGCAGCCTATTTTGGTTAAGAGTCGTTGTTAATGGACGAATCTGCCCTGGATCATAGCACATAACCAGGTGGTAACTAAAATGGGTAAAAGGGAAAATTGGCATGTTAATAATTTTTTTCAACGGTACTTGATATTTCTGAAATAAAGTACCGTGTAAATTAATTCAGGTCACAATCCCATTACTTTGTTTCTATCCCCCTCCCTTTTTCCCTCTCTCTTTCACGCTTCAAAGCTCAGGTATGACAGATTTCTATAAAATTTCTGTAAAATTCTCAGTCTTTCGGTGACTCTGATTGCTAGGAGTACTTGGAATGTGGTGAGGAGAGCTCAGTCAATTGGAAGGAAGGTTGCTAGAATTTGGAAAAATGGGTTCAAATACTCTGTAAGTCATTGGATTTCTTGATTATTGTTCATGGAGTTTCAAAAAATGGGTTCAAATACCTTGAATTCTTATTTGTGTTACTTATTTGTGCTAGTTGCTCACTTCTTGAATGATTATTGGACTTTTCTGCAATGAGATTGTGTGTGCTTGTGTAATGTCATTTGAGTTTGAATGGAAATGGGTGCTACCACATGAATTACATTGCTAAGCTATAATATTAATGCTTCACTTCATACTACAGGGAGAACAAGGTTGGTCCCTCTGCTGTTGTTCCCATCCTCCAATTCTCTCTCTCCGGCCACTGGCATTTTACGTTCTACGGGTTTGAAAGGGCACACAAACCCAACACCCAAATAGAAACGGATTCCCTGTTACATTCATGTGTAATTTTTAATAATAAAAAAATTCCCTTCATCACTTCTTTTAGCATTATATATTGTGGGAACAATTGAAGAAAAGAAAGTAAAATATAAAAGTGCACTTTAAATACAGCAGAGAGAAAGTTCTTACAACAATAGATTGGAACTTTACATAAGCATTCCTTTCTGAACGAAATTGAAGCATCTGATGCGAGTGTTAGAAATTGGAACGTTATGCATGTTAGATTACTCTCTACAATTTTCTTATCTTTTTGATCAATCAACAATTGATTTAAGGTCCCTAGATGTCTTTTATTGACACTTCAATGGCATACTCAAATGATAATATGCTTGCCATACATATTCCATGCTTACTTCACTTCCTATCTTGCAGGTGATCTGCTCATCCTTAAACAGAATGAATTGCACCGGATCACGCTTCCATTTATGATTAACTGCTCCTTTCTAGGAAAGTATACCACAATCTAGATTTGGTGGTGATCTTCAACATGATGTCCAGAAAGGGGATACAGTGATTAATGCCACTTGTGGCAATGGTTATGATACTTTAGCAATGGTCATTATACTTGCTGATGAATTAGCCAGGGTTGTGTTTATGCAATGGATATTCAGAATGATGCTTTAGAGAATACTTCTTCCTTGCTAGAAGAGTTGCTCAATCCAAACAAGCTGCCCTTTTCTCACAGTTCCATTTATTTGTTCAACTTTATCTGCTAAGAAAAGCAGAAACTGTACAGTTGTTATTTTTGGGATGTTGCCTACTAATTTTGGATAATGAAGCTTCTAAAGTAATCGATTTTCGGTTTTAACATATATGGATCTTTAGTTCTAAACTAAATTCCTTTTAGTTTTCTTTTCTTTGATACCAGGTCCAGAAGGTACAAAACACAGGAAGTCTTTAGCTAATACAGCTTTTACAAAAGATTTGGTCCAACCAAAGAGAATGTATGGGGGATTTGATGCACGTCTTTGCTTTTGAGGTAATTCGAACAACAAGTTGAGTTATAAAAGTTCTATTTGTTCTATTATAGATCAAGTAAATCAATTCTAAATAAGATTTGTACATGTGCAATTTGTCTACTATACGCAGAGGTGGATCTCTTTTCCATAATATCCTTCTTATCTGCACAATTTTTTTCTACATTACCTTCTTCATTTCTTTCTTCGAGTATACAGTACAAAATTTTCATGTTGTCAGAGCTATAAGCAAATCAATCATGGCGTCAAATTGATCATTTTCCACCACCAATACCTTCTTAACATCTTCAGTAAATCTGACACAGTAAGCTCCACTTTTCTTGCTTTCTAAAGTCTCAAATCTAATGTTAGTGAAACTTGATAACTACATCCTTCAGAAGCATCAAATCGCAACCATACAAAAGAATATCATGTCAATGAATTTCACTTCTAAGAAATTTCATTGCTTATGGTTGCCCAAGAGCGAGAGCACATAACCACACAGCCTAACTCTTGGAGGAAGGTATAGCCACTTATTTCCAAACAAACTTAGAAGTAAGATTTTACGCGGGATGGTTGAAGCATAGTGGCAGAGTTATGTCATGTGCAGTGGATTAAGTCCAAACCTTTCGAGAGGCTATCTCTTCATCAACCATAACTCCTGAAGGTCAATGCAATAGACTATGCTCTACCTCCTATTTATGTTTCCAAAATTAATTTTGATGAGCTTACTGATAAACTGGGATGCTACTGAGTTATGGTGTGGTAATTATAGATACTGCAGTTGCAATCATTGCTGATTGGTGTGACCTAAGGGCTAAGGCATATGGATGCAGACAAAGGATAGCTTCAATCAATGGAGCCTTGTTTATCTTTTGTTAGCCATCTGGTGGATGACTTAAAAAACAAAGTTGCAAAAGTTAAGTGTTCAGTTAGATGGTCACCTTAGTGTTGCAATAAGGATGTGCTCATATGTTAGCTTTAGATGCAAACAAATACCACACAAGTAGGATTTGGCTGGAGGATACTCCTCCATGTTTCCAAAATTAATAGTGAATTGCTTGCAATAAAATTACTCTCTTTCAACAAAGAAAAGGTTTTCCATCTTCTTGTCCCTAGTAGACAGAACTGCAGGCATGGTTTCAAAGTAATTGTCAGACAGAGAAATGTAATCAAATCTTTTCCAGCGTGAGATCTCTTTAGAACATATTTTGAGTATTGAGTGTTGCATCGGTACAGTAGCAAGGGCATGTGAACTAGAATTGGGTCACATGCCAATGAAATTATTGACAGACGTATCAATTCAGGCACTAATCACAACAAATTAGGGAGATCACCAGCAAACATCACTATGTCTCCCAACAATGAATTACACGTGTCAAGAGTAGGAAAAAAAAATCCAGAAATGATCCATTTACCCTTTCCCCTACCATCTTTAATTATCATATTCTACAATTTCCTCGAACATTGGCTGTTTCTATTCCATTTAAACCAATTTATACCCAAATAACAAATAATATGATAAAGTTAACTTTACAAGCTTAGTAGACAGTAAAAAGACTTGAAAATCCCATACACATTGGGCTTCTAATGCCAACAATGAAAACTAGGTCAATTTTACATAGACTTATGCTAATCGTGTTAGAGCTGAACCAGTTTCGTTACTTAGTTTTGAGTCTTTTGACCTCACAAGTTGTAGTATCTGCCTAAGCTCTATCGTAACTTCTCTCATGCTTGGCCTTTCATCTCCCTTATTCTTGACGCATCTCAATGCAAGCTCTGCAAATGCTTGAATATCTTCATTGCTTCCTTGGCCTAGCACCACATCAGCAACAATTTGGAATATGCGGTTCTCTTCCATTGACAAAACAAAGTAATCTACCAAATTGTTATGCCTTAAGAACATTTCTGTGGGATAGTGACCTGTTAAGACTTCCACCAGTACAACCCCAAAGCTATAAACATCACACTTATCCGTGACCTGCAATGTTGCTTGATATTCAGGGTCTAAATATCCATAAGTTCCCCGAACTGAACTACCTTGAAAAAAGTCTTCTCCAGGTGCAATTGAAACCGCAAAACCAAAATTTGATAGTTTAGCAGTCAAGAACTCATCCAAAAATATATTTGTTGATTTGACATCCAAATGAACTATTGGCCTTAACCTACCATAGTGCATGTAACAAAGAGCATAGGATGTCTCAGTGGCTATTCTTACACGGTCAAGCCAAGAGATCCGGCAATTAATCTTGTTGCGTTGACCATGGAGTTGATCAAAGAGAGTGCCATTGGGGATGAACTCTAGAACCAACATGGGAATTTCAGTTTCTAGGCAACAACCATAGTGCCTCACAACGTTCTTGTGGCTGATCAATTGTTTTATTGTGACTTGTTGTAAGAAGAAATCTACCATCATCTCAGTGGAACAAAATTTTGGAGGGCCTTTCACTTTAATAGCTACTTCCCTCTCATCTAGTATTCCTTTGTAGATTGTTGCGATATCAGAGCCGAGGATTAGATTAGGATCATAGTTATTAGTAGCTTGTTGGATTTCTTTGGCAGAGAAAATCTTGATTGGCTCTGTATCTCTACCTTGGTTGCAAGTGATTTGCTTCTCTAGTAACATTGCTCCATTCTGGATAAAGTATTCTTCTTTGGCCTTAAATACATGCCTTGCTTTCTCCATCCTGATACTCTTCTCTGCCAACATATAGCATTATTAAACAAGTGAATATCACTTCATATATAGTTCTTTTCTACCAACAACTAACAATATGACAAATTAAGGGGTAGGTAATCTCCAAAATAAGTTTGAGGGGGAAAAAACTAGACATGGAAAAACGGGCGAGTCGGGTCGGGTCAATTGGGTTGCGGGTCAAAAACAAGTTATTTTAAGTGGGTTAAAAACAAGTTAGGGTCAATCGGGTTGCGGGACGGGTCGGGTTGATTCGTATTTTTCACATGAATTTGTTTTTATAAAGAAAACAACATGTATTTGCCATTTAGAAAGTCATGCAACAAATTACTTGATGTAAAATGCATTATATGTATATAACTGTTATGGGTCAACAATTTTTTTTTTTTTTTAATTCAAAAGTAAGATTGGATGTTATCAGATTTATTTAATAAAAAAAAAATTAACAAAAGAACAAACACCCAAGAAAATTTTTATTCTTTCAGTGAAATGAAGTAGGTATGCAAGTGGTCATCTCTTTCTTCCTGGTATCTTTTAGGAAAAACCACAAAAAATGACAGCTAAAAGAAAAGAACATTCACAGAAAGCCTCTTTTTGACATCAATTATACAATGTATTTACCAATTCAAACTAACAATTATGCCTCTTTATCAATTATAATTTTTATATAGAAACAGAATTGAAAGTTTGGAATTTTAGTAATAAGTTTATGATTCTGAATCCTCCAATTCTTCAACTATGATCATTAGTTGATTTCTCAATCTTTAGAGCTAAACTTCTAGATTATGAATTAAAAAGTGAACACATAGGATTGTATTGGATTTAGTTCTTTTCAAAGTATGTACACAACGACATTAATCTTTGACCTTTTGTACAAATGCCAAACCAGGTATGTACACAGCAAATAGACTCTCGACTTTTCTTTTTTGGTTTCTTTAAACGTGTTACATTACATGGGATGAACTTAATTAGTGTTATATTAACAAAATAAAAGAGAAGAAAGAGAAAGTTCGCAATAACTAGTATACCCTTTCAAAAATAACAACTATGCATCTTTAACATGAATAATGGGATTATTAACAAAACAATTAGAGATAATGGGATTGCAAGATTCAGTAGCAGCTCCAGGAATTTTTTTCAAAGTGTTCCTCAACAAGCATAAATTACACAATCTAATAAAAAAGAAAATTTGTATATTGACAACAATAACAATAAAAAAACACGCAAATATATAAAATTTACAATTGCCTTTTACATGGTTTTCTTATCAAATATTTGTCCATAATTCTAGTAAAAGAATAAACAATAAACTATAAGTTCATTTGAAATATTAATAAAATTATTAATTATTGTTGTTTAGTTGTTTCATTAATTTGTTTGTCTTTTATAAACTATAATTTGTTATATTGTTATTTCATTAATTATAAAATTATTAATTGTTGTTTAGCCTAACATAATTTAATTTGTTTGTCTTTTAGAATGTATTGGTTAATTAAATTATTAATTATTGTTTATTAGTTGCTTCCCCCAATTAATTATTGGTTAATTAAATTATTGTTTATACTTATGTATTAATTAAATTAATATTTATTTAATATTTTTATATTATAATATATTTCATTTAAAATATATTTTTGGTGAATTTCTTGCTCATTTGTGATATTTTCATCTAAATTTTGTGTTATATTTTGTTTATTACTAATAACAAATTTATCCATTGATCATTTTTGAGACTCAATTAGTTTTTCTTCTTTTTTTCTTTTTAAAAATTCTTCACATCCGGATGCATATTTTCTAATAGACATTTCTAATCAAACAATATATTATAAAAACTAAAAAAAAAAAAAAAAATCACTTTCAAGCTAGTGTAGAGCAAATGAGAAATAAAACTTGATTTATATAAAAAGTATTGTTATAGTTTCACCAAACAATAACAAGTTTTTAGCAATCTTAACCTACATAAATAAAGATTTATTCATTATATTACCAATAACTAAAATATATATATAAAAACATAAGATTAAAAAAAAAAATTAAAAACAACACTATACAAGCCCAGCGCCCTAGCCCAGCCAAGAGGATGCCTACCAAGATGGCACCCACAAAATACATAAAACAAATCCTATTGCAAAAAGACAAAAAAAAAAAAAAAAAAAAAAACACAGGCTAAAAAAAAAAAAAAAAAAAAAGCTTGAAGGCCCAAACGTGGTGAAACATCCAACTCACTGCCCAGAAAAAACTTAAGGACACGTTTGGTAGATTGTAATAGATACTACAATGTAATAGATATTCCTATGGTATAACTATTCAGTTGTTTGGTTATGTTTTTATTATAATGAATAGTTATTCCTTATGAATAGCTATTCTTTAAAATGAGGAATAACTATTCCTTATCAAAAGTATTAAATATCTATTCTTTCACCTTATGTAATAACTTTTTTTTTAAAATTTATTAAAAAGCCATTAGTTGCCTCATCTTCAAAAGGAAAGAAAATAACTTTTCCTTATTGTTAATTATTAACTCTATTTTGAACACCCTAAAATAAGTGTATTTTACAAAATGTGACTTAAAAATGATTTAATTACACATTCTTTTTATACTTTACTAAATTGTGGATACATATTCAGAATTCTATTTCTAAATGGTTACCAAACTAATGAATAGTAATACTTATTACATTCCAACTTAATGTATTTATATGTAATAATCATTATAGTGTACCAAACGTGCTCAAAGTCTTTAACAAGTCTAGAGAAAGGCAGAAATCCAAGTACCTCAAAAGTTACCAAACGTGCTCAAAGTCTTTAACAAATCTGAAGAAGAGTCTAGAGAAAGGCAGAAATCCAAGTACCTCAAAAGTCAAAAGTCAAAACCCATTCAGTGATTCTTCATTTTGTAGAATCAAAACCCAAACGCAATAGCCAAAAAAAAAAAAAAAAAAAAAGATGAGATTGGAGGAAGCTTGGTCTAGGGCCAACCCTGACAGTGGGAGTGGAGAGAAAGAATGAGAGAGGCGGAGAGTAAGAGTTGAGAGAAAAAAGTAGAGCAAGAATGAGAAAAAGAAAGGTAAAATTTTTAGGGATTTGAGGTTTTTTTTATTTGTTTTGACAACTTGTAATTGCGTATATTGGGTTTTTTACTTTTATTTTTTAGAATTCATGGGTTTGCTACCATGTTGGGTTTGTTTTACTTTGTTTTTTTTTCTTTAGATTGGGTTTGTAATCTATTATTTAGGATTGATGTTGGGCTTTTTTTTCTTGGTGGGCTTGCTCTATTACAATTTTTTTTTCTAGATTTTAGTTCAAAAATTTTTTTGGGCTTTTTTTTGCTTGAAAGTAGAACAAATAAATTTTTTTTTTTTTAATTTGAGGGTATTTCTAATTTTGGTTGGGGGTGTTCCTAATTTTTTTAAGGGTAAACAAATAAAAAAAATTTAATTATTATATATAGTTTTTTTTTTTTTTTTTTTGTGTACTGTACGTTGTGTTGCCACTGGCAAGATTGGCTGTGAGACTTGATCTAACACGCAATTGAGATTATTAGGAGATATTAGATCATAAGGTTTAGCAATGTTCATGTACTAATAATCTATAGGAAAAAGGGAAAAAAAAAATGAAAAAGAAGAAGTAATTTGGAGTCTTTCAAAAGAAAAAGAAACGGAATTGAAAGTTAGCAATATTAAGGGTCTGTTATTTTGTTGAAAATTGAAAACTGAAAACTGAAAGCATTGTAACAAAATAATTTTTAAATGGGTGAATAGTGTCGTGAGACCTTTTAATACATATATATATATATATATATATTTTTTTTTTTTGAATAAAGTAGTTGTAGGTCTTGTGAACAGTATATGAACAGTGCGTGAACAGTCACTTTGTTCCCTAAAGCTAAAACGCGTGCAGCAAAAAAAAAAAAAAAAAGAAAACGCATACGCAGGTTCGTTCGGATCCAAACACATAGTACTCGTTTGGATTGCGCGTTTTGCACGTCTACGTTCAGTGTTTTGGGTTTTTTTTTTTTTTTTTCTTCAGCGCATGAACAGTAAAATCACATGAATTTACTGTGCAGAGACAAAAATCACTGTTCATACATTTAAAAATATTAAAAATGGGTTCTACGGTACTATTTATACATTTAAAAATTATTTTATTATAGTATTTTCAGTTTTCAGTTTTCAGTTTCAACAAAAATAAGTTCAATCCAAACGGACCCTATTTACTAAGTCTTTCGGAAAAACCCACTCTCTAAAAATTATGATTACCACACAGAAATCAAGAAAGAAGCTACAGGTACCCAAACATTATTTTTTTATTTTTTTTTTTTTACTTTTCACATAATAATAGTATTAAAAGTGAAACAGAAATTGAACAAAAAACAAATATAAATTGTGGAGAGTATAAAAATAAAATATATAAAAAGAAACAGAGAATTCACAGAGAGTAATGAATAAGAGAAGAGACAGGACCTTGGGGATGCGGATGGATCACGTTGTCAAGGTCGATGAGTTGAAGAGAGAGAGACAGAGAGAAACAATCGATTGAAGAGAAAAACTATGGTGGGATTATTTAAGCAACTGTGGACAGTAGAGAAATGTTGATATAATTTTAGGAGTGGCGTTGGTAGAAAGATATATTATTATTATTTAAGCAAAGCTGAAATGTTTGACAATTCAACTACCCAACAAGTGGACTGGACTTCTGTTTAAAAAAAAGAAAAAAAAGAATGGGCAAAAGAGAAGATATATATATATATATATATATATTTATATTTATATATAAAAATAGAATTCTTTGTTTAATTACCTCTTCTTCTTCTTTTTTTTTTTTCTTTTTTTTTTTTTAAGAAAAGTTTAATTAGCTCTCTTAATCTAGGTTATAGACACAATATTTTCACAAAAATTTTAAAATAAAATTTATATGACAAGTTGTTAATAGTAGATAAAAAAAATGATAATCTCACTAATAAGTCTAGATGAGAACTAATAATAATTTATTGTCTAAATTTTATTATAAAATTATTATGAAAATATTGCGTCAATAGCACTATTTTTTTTAAAGAAATATAGCACACTAATTTAAAAAGTTTAAAAATACAATTAAATATCACAATATTTTCACAATAATTTTTTTAGTTGTAGCCAATCTTAAATATTTTATTATTTATTTTATTTTGACATATAAAAACAACTCAACTATCAACTGTATTGAAAATTTTGCCATAACTTGTTGTATTTTAACAGGATTGTAATTTTTATTTAATAAATTTTTTTTTTTGGTAGAAAGTAATTTTCCTTTGATGGACATGTATCGTGCTCAAACTACCTTCTATTTTTATTTTAATTTTTTTATCTTCCCTTTTTTTCTCATCCACCTGTTTCTTCCCTATTCCCATCAAATATCTTTTTTTTTCCCCTCCACTAACCATCTTGTCTCCTCTTCACCTAAAAAGCAGTTTTTCTTCTTTCACCCAAAAGACAAGAGGAAAGAGATATATTACACACACGCACAAAATGAGAGGAGAAGAAGCGACAGCAAAAGAAGCAGCAGCTCGCAGTAGAAGGAAAAGAAGCCCGCAGCAGCAGTGGGTTTATGTTGGAATTGAAAATTACACATTTGATTTAGAATTTTGCAATCTATTTGGTTGGTTAGAATTTGGAAGAAACGAAAAGAAAGAAGAACCAGTATGGGATTCTTCTTTTGGGTTTCTTGAAATTGGTGACAGGTATTATTTATTTATTTTTATATATATATATATAGAGAGAGAGAGAGAGAGAGAAAAGAAATTTTTATTTTATTTTTTTTGTGAGTATAAGAGGAAAGGAGGGAATATTGGTGGGACCTTGATCCACCGAAATGTATTTTTTGGTTATACCCATCTGTAACAGATGAACAATATGCGTAATGCGTGTATGGGCCCATAGTATGGGATTGGAAAGTCAAGAGTGGGGACAGGAGTTCAGTGTGTGTGTGTTTTACCTTGTAGCAAAAAACACCAAAACTGCCTCTATATTTGCTAATCCAACATGGCAGATGACAACACACATTGCTAAAGTGACATCTAAAGATAGACTTGTTGATTACCTAGCTGAAGATGCAAAAATAAACTTGGTTATTTTATACACTCACTTTCTCTCTCCTCTGTGAATGACCTCTTAATAGAGAAGTTTATGTACCTTTTTCATCTCTATGAAGCATATGTACTTTATACTTTCTTTGATTGCCTAAATTCGAGATTATAAAACAAAAAGTAACGCCCTTGAATGATCATAAATTTTTTTTTTTTAGAAAACAAAATATGGGAACTTAAGAAATAAGTTGAATTCCATAGCTTACTTCAGTTTCAGGGAAAAAAAGTTGGTACTTAACAAACAAGTTTATCTTTATGGCTTATATCGGTCTTCATCGTATATAAGAGAAGCATGTATTGTACTAATATTGAAGTGATCATTTGTTTGTAGTAGCAGTAGTAGAAGTTCATAGGTATTATGGCCTACATTCCTCCACACAAGCGTCACTCATACGAAGCTGGTAGTAGTAGTGATAGGCATAATAGACCCTCACCAATACCACTATCGCTTGTTCCTCAATTCAGGAGAAACCTTAATTTGAGGTTGCCACCCAAACCCTTTTCACAAAGAAGTGGAAAGATCGTTTATAAGTATGCAGAGCAGGCTATTTCCACATGGTTTCCTGTTGGTTTGGATCACAATCACCAGTTTCCACCTTCTGTACATGTTGACTCTGTTCCCTTGCAGCATTTTGAGAGAACAACAGGAATAAATCCACTAGTTTTGTTCAACAACAACAACAACAATCATCCAGGTAAATGTTACTATTTTTCTGCTCTGATTTTTTTTGGTAACTAATTATTAATAATGGGTTTGTTGGTTTTGGTTAGTTGAGCAAGTGAGGAGTCCATGGGTGTATATAGCAGAAAATGTTGTGTCAGACTTGCTTTCTTCCTTCGAAAATGTCAAAAATGAAATCTTGGACTTGGAAGATGTCAAGCCAAAGTTGGTTGCTAGATTTGGAAAAATTCTTTTTCATGAGTAAGTCATGCTTCTATTCTACTCTCTGAGTTGCTGTTTTTGGTTAGTAGTTTTTTTTTTTTTTTTTTTTTTTGGGACACGCTATGAAAATCTGATTCAGTAAAATGAAAAAAATGTGAAATAATGAGGTTGGCACAAAGAAGTGAGTGAGATAAATCCAAAAGCATGAGTATTAGGATGACACTTATTTGTTATGCACTTTACTACCTCAAAACTAAGCAAGGCATCCTGGCCTAGATCTTTATCTCCTCGTATTTCCTTAAGCACATCTAGCACCTCTTCTTTCTTGAACTCCCTCTTATGAGGAGGCCTGTACTCTCTTTAAAAGAATTGGCTTAGTTAAAAATTTCTGATGCAATGATAGAGATTTGTAAATGCCATTATTTAGTGGATGTATTTGCTAGCAGTTAGTGATTAATAGGCGCTTTGACTTCCTTTATTTGTTTTTTGGTTTGGTATTGGTAAGTGAACATAAGCACTTAATGGGTCTTGAACCCATGAACTTGGCCTT
This sequence comes from Quercus lobata, assembly GCF_001633185.2. Taxonomy (NCBI): domain Eukaryota; kingdom Viridiplantae; phylum Streptophyta; class Magnoliopsida; order Fagales; family Fagaceae; genus Quercus; species Quercus lobata. The sequence goes on along the minus strand of NC_044907.1, from coordinate 87,630,823 downwards.
TCACCCGATTCTTATGGCGAGAGCATTTAAGCTAGCGCTCATTGGCAACTTCTCTAATGGATTTGATGCCCTAGATTTTGGCTAAGTAGCAATTTGAGCCCTTTGGTTTCAGCCTTCGATAAGAATCCATGTGCTTGCACAAATTAATCCAATGTCACATCTGAGTGTCAATAGATTGACTGATCAAACAATTCATTTGTTTTGGCAACAACATCTGGATCATTTCATATCCCATTTAATAAATTGTACTAAATTGTTTGAAGTAATGAATGTATTTATATTGATGTTTTGTAACTTCGAAGATTTCACATATCAAATTTGTAATAAGAGAACCCTTTAATATACTTGGAAGAGTTAAGTAGCTACGACTTTCTCATGTAATTTCTCAAAGAAAAAAAAAAAAATTTCTCATGTAGGAGCCCTTCAATCAGTGAAGAAACTACAAGAGTAGGTTTGGCTGCAGAAACTACATTGAGTAAATTGAGGAGATCATTTTACACAAATATTCCTAGTTCATATATGGAAAACATTAAGGGAGAAGTTGCCCAAAAGATTAAAGTTGATTTTGAAGAGGAGAAAGATTTATACCATGTACAGGTATTTCTTTTGCTGAATATCTCTGCTTATTATATTCACAATTATGCCTTTTGATTTAGTTGGCCACTGACTTCCCCAATTTACTTTCTCATTTTGTATAGTTGTCTGATGCCACACTACCAGATTCAACTATTTCTTGCAAATGCAGTGTGATAAAAGAAGACAAAAGGCTTCAACTTTGTAAGGCAAGTTTTCTGCTTAATATTGATGCACATTGCATTCAAATCATGCTTAGGTCTGAACTTGTTACCCGGGTTGCTGATGATTTGTTTTCTTCCTGTTTTATTAATTTTACGTGACAAACAAATCAATTTAACATGAAAAAGTATAGAGTAAAAAAGATGATGAGGTTTAGTATCTCCTAGTTGCTGCCTTTTTTTTTTTTTTGGATAAATGGAATTTTTCTTACTATTTAAGGTTTGGGATTTGATTCATTATGGGGAGCGAGAGAGAGAGAGAGGGATTTGGGACTAGCATTGGTGAAAAAGAAAAAGAATCTCTGATTTTTTTTTTTTTTTTCCTTTTTCTGGGTATATTTGACTTTCCTTCCAATTGTTTATTATGTGTGATTTGAGACTTATGTTCAAATGACACTATATTCTTGTAGATTGAATTACACCCATTGCGTCATATGGTTATAGACATATCGTGCCTTGATAAAAACTTAGACCTAAGGCTGATGCTATCCACCAAGAGGACCTTAACAGCTCTCACTGTAAGTTTCATGTCTATATTTGCTGTCATCTACGTTATTTTACATTATTTCACAAAAAAATTGGTCATTTTCATCCCAAAAACATTCCAAATCAACATAGTCTTAAAGAAAACTACACAAGGAGAAATCTTTATGCTGGAGCTTTTATGCATCTGAATCCCCCATTTCCGAAGGAGAAAATATGTGGTATAATTTTCAATTGTTAATTTGTTATGCATAGACACGTGTCTCTTCAGGCAAGAAACTTACCAACATCCACCTGAGTTTCCAGCAAAACGTTTCCTCTAGACGAACATGAATTTGGTATTTGCAAATAGAATAATGTTTCTATAAATCAAGTTTTAGTCTTGACTTCTAAAAAAGTTTTTTTTTTATGAGGTAAAGTTTTGGTCAGGAAATGGTTTCTCCTAACCTAAAGATTTAATTTTGACTCATTTTCTATTTGTTTATTTATTTACTAGGCTTTTAATCACAAGCTTTGCACGTGAGAAATTGAGCGTTTGATAGAATAATAATAATAATAGTTGTGTGTTCAAAAGCTTTATACAATTATCTACGATGAAATAATTAGTAATAATCCTTCAAATTTTAACATTATTCAAAGTATGTAAAGAAACAAAGCAAATATATATATATATATACACACTAGGGAAAACAACAATAGACAAGATATAAGGATGGCACCTTTTCTTTTTCCTTGGACTTTTTAAGCAGAGGTGAAGCAAAACCTGGCCTAATTGTCTCCCAACCTTTATTTTACGGCAAACTAGAAGATGCTAGTAAGTAAGAGCAAGAGGTGTGCATTAAAAAAATCTAGTTAGAGTTAAAATTATATTGGTTGAGCTAATTGTATATAATTTTTACTACAAAATGGATTATTTATATTATAAATAAATTAAAAATAATAACTTCATTTTTATAAGTAATAAAAATAATAACTTCATATCTTATGAACTTATTTACAAACTAACACAATCCAATCTTAAGTCTGTATAAGTATAATTTTTTTTTTTATATAATTATATAAGTACACTTTTATACATATACACACATGAACATATAATATTATGTATACTTAAATCAATGATTGTACTCTCAAGTTTGTTCACAAACAGATTATTATGTTGGAGTTGACTTATTTAATAGTTAAAGAGTACTTAAGCTTGAACTTGGTTCATTTACTAAATAAACAAACACAAACAAGATATTTCCCAAATCAAGCTCAAATTGTTTATAAATTATAAATAACTCGGTTCATCTACAGCCGTAGGACATGTGTGTGTGCATTTAAATGCCTATGTATACACGTGAAAATAAATATAAAAAAAACGTATTTTTATCATGCTGAAGTTAAGTTTGGGTTAAAGTTTTATGGTCCTTATTGATAGAAAATTTAAGATTCATAATATTAATTTTTTCCCTCTACATATTTTAGTCGGAAGGATGAATTATTATCATCATCAATATATATATATATATGATAAATTGTTACTAGAATTGGGAGAGGGGGGGATTTGTACCTTAGTTCTCCTTATAAAGGAGACCAATCAATGGCACTAAGCTACAAGGATCCTGACATTATCATCTTCTTTTGTATGAAGCAATTGGACTAAAAAAGAAAAATAGAAGAAAAAAATAGAAAAAGAAAAAATTTGAAAACAGGGGTGGAATTGGACTAATCTTACCATATGGGATAGTTTTAGCATGGTATTTCTTTCTCCTAGGAGTCTAAGACTTAAATTTGTGACCAAACTAATTTATGTATTCTCCAGGATGATGAGATGCAAAGCATTAGAAGTCTTATTAATTCTGCAATTCTAGATCCAGATGTGAAGGGTGGGTTGAGATGGCCCTTGGGGAAGGCATCTTCTGGAGGTAGATATTGTGTGGTGGGGGTTTGGCACACAATAGCTAAAGATTATAAAAGTTCATCATTGAGCCTGAAAGTGAGACATGCTGATCGATATGATTTTAGAACTTCAACCGGGGAAGCTACAAGGGAGATAAATTTGAAGCTGAAAAACATTGTCTCATTATTACAAGTAAGTAACGTATATAACTGAGATGCTTATTATAAGTGAATAAGGAGCTTAGTCCATGAAATCTAATTGAGGAACAAATGTCTAACTAGATTTTGTTTTGTTACATTCTTTCCTGTAAGGACCATTCCATAACTTTACTTCAAATTAAGTTTTGCCATCACATCATTAGATTATGTGTTCTATTTCATATGAATTAGATGTTATTTGCTATCAAATCCATAAATTCATACATTTAATGTTTTTGTGATTTAGTTAAGTTTACTAGCATTTTATAGGAGATCCTAAGTATTTTAGGTTTTATTTTCTTTAGTTCCAAGTTAGTGTTTTATCAGTTATTATCTTATTAGATTTTTAGTTTACTAGTCAAACTAGGAGTCTGACTTTAATATTGCTTATGCTTTACTACAGCATATAGATACAAATTGGGATGGGTATCTTTTTCTCTTTCCTTTATTTCTTCATTATGTGTTATGAACTCCTCTTTCAATTTTCAGGAACAGGAGGTTGTTGAGGTTAGTTCGGTTGCCAAGATGCTTAAAGACCACTTGAAATTGATATGGGATCATTTCTTATGCTGTGAACATTTTTTGACATGAAATAGCAAAAAAGGTGGCGAAAAGATAAAAACAGAAGAGACACCATATGGAAAATGGCGGTTTGAATATTTTTGATATGTTTATGGTGTATTTGCTTACATCTTATGGCAATTTGAAGGCAATGGGCATTGATTCAGCATTGTAGTTTTTAGTAGAAGATGATACGTCATCTTGTATTGGTCAAAAAACTATTAAATCATAGGGTCTTGTTATCAATTATTATAAAAATCCAATAAACTTTGATAAAGAAAACGATTAAACCCACTTCCAAAGACACCAAACATAATCCAATTGCATTTTAAACATAATTAGTTGCATTAATCTATGGGAGAAAACATTGGTATACTTTTGCAAGCTAGAAAGTATTCCAACATGACATAGGTTGAGTCCAACTCTAAGTGACAAAATGAACCCTTGTTAGTAGGATTTCACACAATAACTTAGCTTGGTTCTACTCATTCAGTTTTTCAATCACCACTGCAGTCCAACAATCAATAGCAAAGACACATTCCACTCATGGTCAAAGCTACAAAATAGCATGTCCAAGTAAGGAGATAAAACAAAAGAGCTTTATTAACAACATTACAACAAATAAGTCCTAACAAAATAAATTGTTGTTGCCACCCGATTAGAGACCTCCCAAATTCATTCCAAAGTGCTAAATCTACTGATTGATCAACCTAGAAGGTAACATTATCCTCCTTTCCATGCACTCTTTAAATTAAGATATGTTGTCCACCAATTCCAACCATAATGGAGATGAGATCTTTCATAGCAAACTAGATGTCATATTTGAAATCTACTTAAAATTCCCAACATTTCTACGAGATTATGAAAATTGAGACAATCTATTAGCAACAGTTTAAAAAAGAAAGCAAAGGACCTTGAACCTACGACTATCAGCAAATTCAAATCCATTTCAAAACTTCCTGCTCTATGAAATTGTGGATGGCATAAGCATATGGTCATGCCTACTGAAGTTTGAATTTTCAGAATTGGTGCTGACTAGTTACAGACCAAAAAAATAGTCCTCAGTCCACAAAGCTCCCACTTTCGTGGGGTCTAAAAGAGAAGATTGGTAGGCAGCTTTACTCCTAAGTTTTTTTTTTTTTTTTTGGAGAGGCTGATTCGGGCCCCATAACTAGTAACAGACAAATGGACCAAAATCCTAATACTCACATATTATAACAAAACTAAATTATACGGCCTCCAACTATGGATTAGAACTAAAAATTTAAATCCATCAAGAAGTATGAGTAACTTCATTATCAGAGTGATAGAGATAGATTATGCAATGAAGTGATGAACATGTAAAGGCCTATTTTTATAATTTGTCTAACAATTGGAAGATGAACCTCATCTTCCATATTGTAATTATGTGGAAAGAGGTTCCATTGGGTCTGTAACCTGTTGGTTTCATTTTTAACAATACATTTTAGGCCCAAATCCAAATCTTTGTATAGTTACTAGCTATTAATATTTTACTTGTCCATTGCCTTCTACAACTTCATTGATTTTTTTATAGAATAATATTGGGAAACAACTTTTACCCTTAAAAGACATAGAGTTTAGCAACAAATCACATGATTAATTTCTTTCATCAATTTTGCATTTTTTTTTTGTGTTAGTTCTTATTCAAATTAGGTTGGTATCCAATCCAATGAACGAGCACCCAAAGATGCAAATGAAACAATGCAACTTAAAAAGGAGACATACCTTGGCATCAAATGCAAAAGAAATCGAATGGAAACAGTGAAGAAGAAACTTGTTTCAAGGTTGTTTTCAGATGGAGGAATATTTCTTCCAAGTTCGATCAAGATGTTCTCATTTTCTTCGATGGTAGATACAAATTGAAGTCAGAAGAATCATCATCATTGATAAAGTTCTGGGCCATTGAAAAATAACCCAAATCAAACCCATCACTAAAAGTTGAGCCAATTCCCAAATCTGGCAGACCCAAGCGTAAATTGGACTCATATGATGTCATATTATTTGGAAGCTCCATGCTAGATGGCAAAGAAATGTGGCTTGTGTCATCAAGGACAAGGACCTGAGGAGGCTGCTATTTTCTTACCATATGGTGACAGCCCATCAACATGAAAGCCCTTCAAAGGAGAGTCAAACTCATTACTTCTTGTTTCAATACTTTATCAGCTGATTCATTTCTTTTTCACAAGCATTTTATTAATTTTTATGAGATGTTATAAACTTTTTTGATAGGTATGAAATGCTATAAACTTTGATAAAGGAAATAATTAAATCCACTTCCAAAGACACCAGACATAATCCAATTGAATTTTGAAAAAAAAAATGTATTGCATTAATTTTATGGAAGAGAAAATGGTGTATACTTTTGCAAGATTTCCACAATTACATACGCCGTAGTATAACTCAAAGTGATTGCATAAACCCTTGTCAATAGGATTTCACACAGCAACTTAGCTAGGTAGGATTTGGCAGCGTACTAATAATCTGACTTTTCTTTTTAAAAATTATAGTTGTTTTTTCAAAGATAACTGGATTACATGTCATATGCTTTCTAATACATATTAAAGCAAATCAAATAAACAAAAGTAATGAATAAATGGTCTAGAGCTTGCAAGATTTTAGCACATTGAACACTACATGATTCAGCTTGCCTTGATAGATCTAAGTCATTTTGTTCTTTAAGAATTTAACTAAAAACACCTAAACCTGTTTCAAATTTAATTTAATATCATTACAATAGGAAACACTAAAAGATTTACAAAGAAAAGGAAAGCAAATATAGAAATTGTTAAAACAAAAAAGATGTAATTGCACAGAACAAAGAAATCTCAATGATCTTTAGCTTTTAGCAGTGGTGGTAATGCTCAAAAGCTGCTTGAAACAACTTAACATAGGCTTTGGGTTAAATTTAATGCATATAAGCAAACAACTATATTTACTAATGGCAGTATTCTAAAGACTTCTGAGTGCAAAACACTGTGGTCCAAAAGGTTTAGTTGTGTATCAGAGAGTTGCATCACAGCAAGGAATTTTTAAGCTAGGAACTCATGGGTTCAGCGGGACAAACTCAATTCCTAAAATATATTCTTTGTATTATTTAAAAATATAAATGGTCTAAGAGAATGACAATGATTCATATGAATAAACATTTTTTTTGTACAATGACACAAAGAACAAAAACAACACTAGAATGATGATGACAACAATGAGGCTTCTTGAGTACTCATTGAACCCATTGGAAATATGTCAACTTACTTCAAAAGCTGCTTGAAACAACTTGGCCTTTCAACCTTTACTTTTTCCCTTACTATCCCAGACTGATTATTCTTCAATCAACTGGCAAAACAACAAATGAAAATTGTTTTCAACGGGATATACCCTTCCCCATGTAATTGGTTGTTTAGCTGTTATGGTTCAAGTCAAAAAAAAAAAAAATTTTTGTTTTTTTTTTTTCACTCAAAAGTAAGACTGGAAGTTATCAAATTTATTTATGAAAAAATAAATAAATAAAAAGAAAGAAAAAAGACCCAAGAAAAATTTTATTCTTTTGGAGAAACAGGGCTAACTCTCTCATCCTGGCATCTTCTAGGACTAAAGCACTGAAAATGAGAGCTGGGAGAAAAGAACATTCATAGAAAGCTTCTAAAAATTATGATTTCCACACAGAAATCAAGAAACAAGCTACTGCTACCTGAATTTTTTTTTTTTTTTTGACAATCTCACAACTGCTACAAGAGGTAAAATTCAGACATAAAACAGGAAAACACAAAAAACCCAGAAATTAATATTACTTTTCTTCCCCTTTTCCACTGTTTTCCCATCACTCAAACACAAATTGAACACATACCAAATATAAATTTAATATTAAAAAAAAAAATAGAGAATTCACAGAGAGTATTGAATAATAGAAGAGTGAGGACCTTGAGGATCACGTTGTCATGGTCGATGAGATGAAGAGAGAGAGGGACAGTCAGTTTAAGAGGAAAACAGAGAAAGAAATTATTTAAGGAAAGCTGAAACGTTTGACAATTACCCAACAGAAACCTACATTTCAATAAAAGGAATTTAGTTTTCTTTCGTTGATTTTGGTTGGGAGAAAAGTGAAAGAGATGACTCACTTGCTCTTAGGGTATACAGCCAACCCGTCAACCCGTCAAAACTGACCTGATCCAATCCAACCCATCGGGTTGGGTCGATTTTTAGGCCTTGGTGGGTTGGGTTGGTTTACAAAAAAATTTTTGATAGCGGGTCAAGTTGGGTTTGGGTCATAAAATTTCAAACCCGCCAAACCCAACTCGACCCACTTATATATTTAATATATATATATATATATATATATAATATTATATAATTAACAAATTTTATAAAATAACCAACTCTTCCTATCCTATATAAAAGCCAATTAGTTCACACAAACTCTAGTAAATTACTATTGTTGTTTAGTCATTAGTGCTGTTTGTCTTTAAGGAGTTACATTGATATTAATCTTTAGATTTTTTTAATATATTAATATTTATATTTTTTTATACTTAATTTAATAATAAAAATTTGTCCAACCCATGGGTTCAACCCGACCCATGTGGGTTGGGTTGGACTTATGTGATGGGTTGGATTAGGTTGAATTTTTTTTTGACCCATCATGGTGGGTTGGGTCAAAAAATCCCCTCAACCCAACCCAACCCGACCTATGCACACCCCTACTTGCTTTGTTAAAAAAAATGAGAAAGATAAATTTCTTTTTAATAATAGGAAAAAAAAAAATGTTGATTATATAAACTTAATCACAACTCACAAGCCTGGTCACACAAACATAAGGAATATTTTTTATTGAAATAAAATACCTTAGATGTTATTCTTTAGATTTTTCATCTTAAATATCTTCTCCAACACAAAAAAAAAAAAAAATAATAATAAAATAAAAAATAAAGCAAGTAAAGAAGGGATTTATGCTTGCTTGCCAAAGTAAAGAAAGGATTTATGCTTGCTTGCCGACATAGATGTATACGCTTTCTTTCTCTTTTATCTAACCTATTTTCTTTTCTTTTTTTAATCTTATTTTATCTATGTGTAGACTTTTATATTAACATTACCTTTCCTAAACATGCTCATACTAAAATTTTATTTTCTCATTCATTAATTAGATTTCTTTATGCGTCCTCGTTTATATTTCTTTATAAATTTCATTTATTTATTTTTCAGCAATTTTTTTAATATTATAATATGATGCAACAGATAACACAACATAATTTTTGTTAATTTTAATTATCATGGGCCTCCAGTGCAACTATGCAACCCAAGGTTCACTAGTACACCAATGACCTCCTAATAGTTTAAAAAAAAAAAAAAAAAAAGGTGATAATATAGTGACAAAGTGAACATAGATCAATGCTAATTATGTCATAATATTCAATAAAAAATCACATTATTTTATTTGTGATTATCTTATGCTTTGTTACATAGGAGGAACGATATAATTAATTGGCTTTCTTTTATTATCTTTTATTAGTTAAACACACATTTATTAGTTAAAGGCATGTGCGTTGCACGGTTTACTTAAAAAGATATATGTAAATAAATTAAAAGATTCAAAACTATATTAATAATTAGTTAGTCACATTATAAAACATATTAATGTTATGAAATATAATTAATACATACATTTGAGTCACTTTTTATGAGCATGGTGTGTGATAAGTTTGCTAGAGGGTTAGTTGATGAGATTGTTTCGCTGGAGGAATCCCCTCCTCTTGCACTAGAAGCTTTGTATTTGGACTTGCTTAAGATTTAATAAAATTCATTCCCCTTTCAAAAAAATATATAAATTTCCAATATTAAAACATAAAATAATGATATACAATCAAAATAAATATTAAATTTATTTTAAATTATATACTTGAAACTTTTGCTAATAGAATTTTAGATGAAGTAAAATATTTTATTTCTTATAGTTTAGAAAATAGATTATTATTCATAGTAAATTATTGGTAAAAGAGTTTGATCTACTTAACTATCTATTGTCACTATATTAATAATTAATGACGATTAACTATCTTTATGCATTTCATAGTATAACCTATTACCAAAACACTTTAATTTTGAAAGGAAAAATTTGAAAAGGAATGTGCATTTTGAGGAGATAAAACATGGCATTTGACTTTCCTAATGCATAATGTAAACAAAGAAAGAATAAGTGTTAACCTTATGTGTGGAGTAAAGGTTCTTGAGATGATTATATATGAGATCTTCACATGCTTTGTAACCAAATTGACAAACAAACTCTTCATAAGAGTGTCATTAAAAAGTAAAATAAATACTAAACTATAACTCTTAACTCATGGGAAAAAACTGAAATTTGTAAAACTTAAACTTTTTCAAGTGCGTGGATTGAAAATTGTTGATACCTATTTTCGCAACACATTTTCTACAAGCCCGATTCAACTAAGCCCGACTTCCTTGTGGGCTCAATTCATGTATTATATTATATTTTATTCTTTTAAGCATGGCCCAAGCCCATGCGACTTATTAGGGGAAATTGAGAAAGTGTGGTTTGGAGGGTATGGTTCGGTTCCTTTCGGACTTTTTGCATAAGTCCAACCCATGCGTGCTACCAAGTGGGCAAAGGACACTAGTAGCACCACAGGCTTATGGAGAAGGTCTTGTACCCAAAATTTCTACCTCAAAAGAGCTTTTATGCTCTAGGTGACTATGCCCCTAATTTTCAGCCCAGCTCCATTTTCCACACCAAAACACAACAACTCTAAGAAAAAGGCTGAATAACCTAGCTCACTTAGCCACCCAAATGCAATCTCCAAGGACCTGCCATGTCTAGGAAACATCAACCCATGAATTTAGGCTACTTTATTTCCCAAATTATGCAAAAAGCAAGGCATCCCTCTTACCCAGTTAAATCAAATCTGACTATAACTTCTTTGATTCATACCTTGGGGTTAAAAGCCTCTTCTATTAAGCAAAAACAGTCACTTAGAGAACCCCAAGTCCAATACAAAAGGCCCCAATCATATTCAAAATGGAAGGAGGCCACATTCTACATAGAGACCTGAAACTTCAGAGCAAAAACTCATTCAGTCAGTCAACAATCTCACAATTCCGAAGCTTGGGGTTGGAAATATGGGTACAGGAGAACCTTCCCTCTTTTCCTCACGACTTACCTCAATTTCCTCTTTTGTATGACTGTGGGTCGAAGTTTCAGACCTGTTAAACCACGTTTTCCCTATAGAGCTGAAACTTGAGAGCAAAAACCCACTGAGCGAAGAGACATTCTCAAAATTCTGAACCTTAGGGGGGGAAATATGGGTACAGGGGAACCTTCCCTCTCTTCCTCACGACCTCCCTCAATTTCTTCTTTTGTGTGACTGTGGGTCGAAGTTTCAGACCTGTTATGTTTTTATGTTTTTTCAGCACTTTTGCTATTAGCATTTTGATTCTCTCTTGTCAAAGCACCATTAGCTTTTTGTTCATTATACATTTAGAATTTTGGGCTTGATTCTCCACAATAAACACTTCTAAAGAACCCAAGGGAAGATTCAGGCCATTTTCCCATTTTCGGCCCTTGTTGCGAAAACGTCACCGACAAAAATTTTAAAAGTAGATAAACTAACACTTAAATTAAAATTGATGATAGAATAACGTGTATTGACAAAATAAAAATTGTAGATAATTCATATAGTGATGAAGAGGAAAAAAGTTGATATCAACAATTAAGCATTTGTATCTGTCCAAAAATTAATGTAGCAATAGTTTAAAAGTGGTAAACTTACTGGATTTAGTTGAAATTGAATATCAGTGGAAATAGAATTTTATATTGTCAAAATTTTAGCTAATAGAGTTTAATCTCAAGCAAACTATCTTCATAAGAGTTTCATTAAAAAGTAAAACCAATACTAAACTTAAACTCAAACTAAGCTCAAACTCTCTTAATTCAAGGGAAATAAAAAGTGAATTCGTAAAACTTGAACCTTTTCAAGTTTCTAAGCACGATTGATGAAGATAAATAAAATAATATATTTATCTAAAAAATCATAATAATAGAAAATTTAATGATTGATAAAAATCATGTCTAACCATATTTAATGAAAAGTTGATATGAACAAAAATATAATGTTAGTCTAACTTATGAAGTTAATGTTAGTCTAATTTGTTGAGGTGTGAAGTTGAAATCTAATCTTTAAAACATCATGATATTGCTCGATTATTCTCCTTTTTATTAATAAAAATTATACTACTCAAGAAAATTAATTTAATCTAATAACACACATATAAACATAACACGAGTACAAATGGAACCCTTGTTGTAGGAGAGAATACAAAATTTGATAATTCTTAAATAATTAATAGGTAAAGCGTATATATTTTTAGAGGTTTATATAATGGATTTCATGGATTTAAAATTGCATTTATGACTCATAAGCAAAACTTATAAAACAAAAAACAAAAACAAAAAAAACACACAAACAAAGTAGAGAAATACATACCTAGAATAGTTTGGATTGTAGGTTTGATAAAGACTTCTACTATGGATTTCAAAAACATCAAATAGGCTAAGTAATAAGGGAAAAAAAAAAAAAAAAGGAGAGTTAGATTTCTAAACAAGATAAAAATTGTAAGAGAATGAGAATTATTGATAATGGGGAGAGAAAAGAAAAAGAAGAAAAAGTTGTGCCTAAGAATATATAAGAATACACGGTAAAACAATATATATATATATATATATATATATATAGAGAGAGAGAGAGAGAGAGAGAGAGAGAGAGAGAGAGAGAGAGAGAGAGAGAGAGAGAGAGAATTTTCAATTGTGAGTAAATTAGATTTCTAATTATTCTAGGAATAAAAAAAAAGTCATATAGATTGAATAAAAAAATTAGAAGTAATTATCTAAAAACAACAAAAACAAAAATGTCAAATAGATTGATTACATTGAATATGTAGTTGAATACGTTGCTTTTTTTTATTATTTTATTCGTGTACTATTTTGTTGTTTTTTTTTTTTTTTTTTTTTTTACACGTAGTAATATAATTTAAATAAAAATAAAGGTTTGGATGAAGATTGTTGCAGATTTTTTTATTTTTTTTTTACGTGTACTATGATGTTTTTTTTTTTTTACACGTGATAATATAATTTAAATAAAAAAATGATTAGATGAAGAGTTTGGATTGTAATTAAATTAATATTTTTATTAACTTAGAAATTATAGGAGAAGAAGATAAGAAAAAAAAAATTATATATATTTTATTAAAATCTAAAAAAATGTATGCAATTTGGTAAAGCCACTTGGCGCAACCACGGCTTCTAAGTCCAACTTTTATTATATAGTATATGATATTAACTAGTGTGTAGCTCTATGCATTGATAAAATTATTATACGGTTCAAATTATACATTTTTTTTACAAGAAGTTCAAATGATATATGGTATTAGCTTATATTTTTTTTAAACCATACATTACACGTGACTATTTAAATATATATATATATATATATATTTATTTATTAAATTCAAATTTTATTTTATATTTAAATTCTCTATTAAAATCTTGGCTTATCATATTTTTTAATTGAATTTTAAATTTTATTCCATAATTAAATTCCCCTTTATATATGATTATATTTTTTATGATTTTTTTATATTGAATTCCTCGTTTTCTACATTAAATTAATTCATTTGGCACAAAAAAAAAAAAAAATAGATTAGATAAATATATGGCGCAAAATTAAACTCCAATTGAAATCCAATTTTTACACTAAATTAACTCACTTTGCACAAAAAATTAAGAAACTTAGATTAAATGGAACATGTGATGCAAAATTAGACTCTAATTGAATTCTAATTTGAAATCTAATTGGATTTTCTTCCGGCTTTACCTATTAATATATATATATATATATATATATATATATATATAGATAGATAGATAATTCATAAACGTTAATAAAAAAATTTATTAGTTAATTTAACTAATTTCATTCAAAAAATCATATTCTTAGCTGTAGTTAATTTGGCCACTTGAATATTTTAGTATTTTAATCACTTTTGCTGCAAAATTACAGGGGGGCTTTGTTGAGTAATATTTCAAAGGCAAGAGGAAAGGTACCTAAGCTCCCCCCCCCCCCCCCCAAAATTTTTTTTTGCTTTTGTTTTCATCTTTCCTTTTTTTTTTCTTTTTTTGAATGAAATTTGTTAAATTCCATTTTTTTTGAAACATAAATATTAGATCGATTAGATTGAAAAGGAAAGCGGATTACTTTCACTATCATGATTCTCGTTCATAAAATTATAATAAGATCATTATTGTTGTCGTAAAAAAAAATTAAGAAATAAAAAATAAAATATGAGAATAAAAAAGAAGAAAAAGAAGAAGGAATCTATGTGCTTTAAGAAATTTTATCATCTCCTCTATTCAAAGACACTAAGAAAAAAAAAAAAAAAAAAGGAATGTAGGGACACGATTTGCAACGACCCAACATGATACTGGGTTCGCTCGTAAATAGGCCCAAACAATATGATTTATAGAGTGTGGGTTTGAAAGGCTAGGCCTTAGTCACCAGACGGTGAGTTTTTCGTGGTGTTCATACATAGTTAAATTGTGTTCGCCCTAGGAGTCTTTCTCCTGGAGGCGGGCTGGGAGGCTCTGGTTTTTGGCCATTTTTTCCAGCCTCCTCCTTGGTGCATTAACCTTTACATTATATAGCCATTCTTGGTTGATCTTAGCCCTCCACTTGTTGGTTAGGCAGGTGCCTACTTCTGTACCCGTTCCATCAACTGTCCCTCCTTACTTTCTGTTAGTTGCGGTGATCGAAGTCGCCCTGCTCAGGCATCTTTTCTCATTAACATGGTCAGGACGCTGGTTAGTGCATTTAATGCGGAGGGGACGTGTTTATCCTAAACCAGTTTTGCACCGTACCCCCATGTGGGTCCCATTCTACTCGCATCTCTTTTAGGGGGCTTTTTGGGGGCATCCTTCATCAAGACGTTGCTCTTCCCCTTGAGGTCCTGGAGTGCCGAGGACAGGGTCGTCCTCGGCTATTCCCCTCGACACTTCGGACTTTCCCCATTCACCTCGGCACGGGCCTTAGCCCTAATAGGGCATGGGTCGGACCATAAGTTCCCTGGCCCCACAATAGCCCCTCAAAATCCTGCTATCTAACTCCTTGGACGGATAGGAGAGTTTTGATGACATCAGATATCTGTCAATGCCTATCAATCCTTGTCACTTATCGGTTTTCGAGACTTTTCGTCTGCCCGAGGCACGTTCCTGGAGCCCTTGGAAGGTGAAACATGGCCTCATTAAATACTGATGGCACTGTGTTTCCCATGTTCTACGGCATGATGAAGATCAAACGATGGTGATTCCTTGGTCTTTATGGGCGGGAAAATTTGTACAGTTACCCTAGAAAGTATGAAAGATTTTTTGGAACGGATCTGCCTCTTCAGTTTTGCACTTAAGAGTTCTAGCGCGTATACCCTGGGTTCATCTGAACTTTCGTCCAAACTCAAGTCTATCTCCAGCACAAAAAGCCTGTCCGAAGCGTCTTTCCTCTTTTATGTAAGTTCCCTGATTCCATTAAGTCGTACTTTTTCTTTTCTGGGTTTATTTTTCTCTGGTTCCCTTTCTTCTCCCATCGCTAGTTGAGTCTGTTTCGTAAATCATAGAGATGGCTAAATCGAGACTGAGGAAATTAGTTGATACTGAAGAGGCGATGAATAAGTTCATCGCCGATTACAGGATTCCTCCCAACGTGAGTCTGAGGCATTGTAAGATGGGGGAGTGGCACTATAAGAGGGAAACGGGCGAGGTAGTAATTCCCGTCCTCGCCTTTGTAGAGTGGGGTATGAGAATCCCTATAGGGCCGGTAACGAGGGGTTACCTCAGGCACTTCCGATTAGCCCCCACCCAGTGCACCGGCAACATGTTTAGGATTCTGGGTTACGTGGATGCTTTAAATGAAAAGATGGGGTTAAGATTGACCCACCATGACGTGAATTGGTGTTATAATCTCCAAAATTTGAAGGAGAAATCCTACTACATGAAGACGAGAGACGAAAGGGTTCGACTAATTCAATGCCTCCCTGATTCCAACAAGGGATTAAACAAGGATTTCTTTATCGCCTCCGGTGAATGGCATGATGGCAATCCGTGCCCCATAGTAAAAGGAAAACCAGGTGGGGTATAGGGAATGGAAGGGCGCTGACCCTTTGCGCAATTCTAATCTGATGTGGTTCGTTAACTAACCATGCATATATGTTTTTCTTTTATAGATCCACACGCTTATCAACGGCATTTTCACTTAGTCAACCGGGTGGACTTGGAGACTGTTCTACAAGAGGCAGTTTTCGTAAATGACGGAGATGGTCAAGTCCGAGCCGCTTACAAAATATTAGGGTACGCTCCCGTTCAAAAGTCATTCGCCAACCCTAGGCACGTGATCAGCGAGAGCCGCCCTCAGCTTCCAAAAATTACCGTGGTCGAGACAGGATTTCTAATCTCCGAAGTACCATCTGTCCCAGAGAGCATCCCACTGGTGGGCCCCTCCTCGTCTCATCAAATAGCGGAGGACGAAGGCGAGTTAGATCAGCCCGAGGAAGGGTTTGGGGTGTTTGACCTAGCCAACCAATCCGAGAATCCTTCTGGTGATATAGGTGACCCGACCTTGTCCGAGGCGGAGTTGTCATTAGTAGGCACATTCTCTCAAGCCGAGATGGGACTAAAGAGAAAGCCCCTGACCAGCCTATTCGAACTCCTCGAGGGTCAACCAGGGAAGGATGCGCAGGGAACGCTACAACCCAATGCTCCTTCCCCACCACCTCAGCCCCAGACTGTCCAGACTAGGTCATCCTCTACCAAGTCACAGTCACAATCCCCCCGTCCCAAACTTCCTGCTCCTTCCTAACCAACTCTGCCTTCTCGCCGGAAGGCACTGATTCAAAGAGAAAGAGGAGCCCCAAGGGCAAGGAAACCATGGATGGGGAAAATCCCAACCTTCTAAGGAGAGGGAGGAAGCCCCGCGTGCGAAGCAATTAAAGATTGGGCACCAAAGCAAGGGTAAGGAAACCGAAGTCCAACCTTCCCAAGGCAAGGGAAAGGGGATCGAGGCCCAATCCTCGCCAAGCGCCTGGCTTCCAGTCCCAATGCTCCACGGGGGTCCACTGCTGGAAACCGCGTCCATGAGGGACCTTAGAGATGGCGATGGTGGTTACATGGCAGACGCATTAGGGAGAACCATGCTACTTCCCACCGACATGGATGGGTTGAAGAAAATGAGGATGCAGAAGGTCTTCCTCAGTACAAAGAGGTACTTGGGCATGGTAAGGCTCTTGAAATCTAAAACTTTATTAACTCTCACTCTCGGTTTGTCATTCATGATTTATTTATCTCCCTTGACAGGCTCTCCAGGCCACCTATAGGATGGAGGAAGAGGTGAACAACAAGAGTAAGGCAGCCGAGAATGAACGCTCCAAGCGTTTAGTGGTCGCGCGGACTCTCCAAGCTTCTGAGGAGGACCTCGCCAAGACTAAAACTGCCCTAACAGACGCTATCTGAGATAGGGATAGTGCCTCGGCGGGTTTAGCTAGTACTCAAAAACAGGCCGATGATCAAACAAAACGTCTACTAGAAGCCGAGGATCAGTTGCAAATAGCCAAGAAGCTGATCGATGACTTAAATAAAAGACTGGTCACGGCAGAGCATGACAAAGGTGTGGCGGAGTATGCCCGTGACGAAGCCATAAGGGCCAAGCGGGAGGCCGAGTTTGCCAGAAACGAGGCTGAGGCTGCCAAGGAAACGACCGAGGATGATGGTTATAATGCGGGGGTAGCTGAAACCTAAGCCATCCTTAAAGCCCAGATTCTTGGAGTATGCAGGCTTTACTACTCCCAGGTTTGGGAAGAGGCCTTGAAGCGAGCTGGGGTGAATGCTTCATCTGATTTGTGGAAAGCGGAGAACATATTCTACCCTACAGCCATTCGCGAGGCCACCTCCATCAGCTCCGTGGCTGTGAGTGACCAACCCGAGGAAGAGGTCACTCAGTCGGAAACTGTACAGGTCGGCGCCTCTCCTGGCAAGACGCTCAAAGAGGGAGAATTTCAGGATGTGATAGAAACATCTCAGCGTACGGATCTCGAGGTACCCAAAGAGATTGCTAAGCCCGTGGTTGGCACTCAGATGCCTAATGCTGAGGAGCCAGCCATACTTGCCCAGCCCCTACAGGCAATTCCCCTTACTGTGGTCCCCAAGAGTACCGACACTGACCCTGTTCAGCCTTCCCCAGAAGGGACTACCCTCCAGGGTGTCGAAACTGATCCCGTTCCGCCTTCCCAGGACGTGGCCAACGCAAAATTAAAGAAGTAGAAACCCTGGCCAGGCTTCGTACTTGTTTTTAGTTTAACGATTAACTTGTTCCTTTTCCATTTTGAAAACTTTGTAATCTACTAGTAGTTTGAACCTGTTGAACATGTATATATGAAATCCTTTTCTTCCTTTTTCCTTTTGGTTACTTGTTAGTTTCCCTTGTCGATACTTACTATTGTTTATGAATTTTGAACTAATTATCCTAACACGTATGAATAGTTGTGTATGCGATAAATTTAGAATCATGTTTCAGAACGTTAGCTTACCTGCACCTGTAGAGCCTTGAACTCATTTCTGTCCCCCATTCAATGGAGATATAGGCATCATCCGAGATGTCATATGTAGTTGCTAGGTCCTGCTTAGTATCTAGGTTTCTTTAAAGTAGTTGGCTTCCCCATAGGTTTGAGTCCGAGGACCATGCAATACCTTGGTTCTGTCAACATTTGATTTTAAGTAGTTGGTTTCCCCATAGGTTTGAGTCCGAGAATCATGCAATACCTTGGTTCTGTCCAAAACTTGATTTTTCAGTAGTTAGTTTCCCCATAGGTTTGAGTCCGAGGACCATGCAATACCTTGGTTCTGTCCAAAACTTGATTTTTAAGTAGTTAGTTTCCCCATAGGTTTGAGTCTGAGGACCATGCAATACCTTAGTTTTGTTCAAAACTTGATTTTGATAAGTAGTTGGTTTCCCCATAGGTTTAGTCCGAGGACTATGCAATACCTTGGTTTTGTCCAAAACTTGATTTTTAAGTAGTTGGTTTCCCCATAGGTTTGAGTCCGAGGACCATGCAATACCTTGGTTCTGTCCAAAACTTGATTTTTAAGTAATTGTTTCCCCATAGGTTTGAGTCGAGGACCATGCAATACAAAACTTGGAGGTTTGAGTCCGAGGACCATGCAATACTCTGTCAAAACTTGATTTTAAGTAGTTGGTTTCCCCATAGGTTTGAGTCGAGGACCATGCAATACCTTGGTTCTGTCCAAAACTTGATTTTTAAGTAGTTGGTTTCCCCATAGGTTTGAGTCCGAGGACCATGCAATACCTTGGTTCTGTCCAAAACTTGATTTTTAAGTAGTTGGTTTCCCTATAGGTTTGAGTCCGAGAACCATGCAATACCTTGGTTCTGTCCAAAACTTGATTTTGATAAGTAGTTGGTTTCCCCATAGGTTTGAGTCCGAGGATCATGCAATACCTTGGTTTTGTCCAAAACTTGATTTTTAAGTAGTTGGTTTCCCTATAGGTTTGAGTCCGAGGACCATGCAATACCTTGGTTCTGTCCAAAACTTGATTTTGATAAGTAGTTGGGGGAATTAACCCCTCGGCTATGACATGCGACCTTGGTTTTAGGGAACTTAGCTCCTCGGCCAAGCCCCTAGAACCATCCGTGTTACTGACGCTACGAAGCGCAGCCCCTACTAAAGAAACATAGCCCCTAGTGGAACTTTACGCTAGAACACTACAACTGGCTGTTAGAAATGACAAGGGGACTGTCTCGACCTACCGCCTGTGCCAACACACAAGCCTTCCCCACAAACGGCGCCAATTGTAGGGACATGATTTGCAACGACCCAACACGATACTGGGTTCGCCCGTAAATAGGCCCAAACAATATGATTTATAGAGCGTGGGTTTGAAAAGCTAGGCCTTAGTCACCAGACGGTAGGTTTTTCGTGGTGTTCATACATAGTTAAATAGTGTTCTCCCTAGGAGTCTTTCTCCTGGAGGCGGGTTGGGAGACTCTGATTTTTGGCCATTTTTCCCAGCCTCCTCCTTGGTGCATTATCCTTTACATTATATAGCCCTTCTTGGTTGATCTTAGCCTCCACTTGTTGGTCAGGCAAGTGCCTACTTCTGTACCCGTCCCATCAGCTGTCCCTCCTTACTTTCTGTTAGTTGCGGTGATCGAAGTCGCCCTACCCAGGCGTCTTTTCTCATTAACATGGTCATGACACTAGCTGGTGCATTTAATGCGGAGGGGACGTGTTTACCCTGAACCAGTTTTGCATCGTACCCCCATGTGGGTCCCATTCTACTCGCATCTCTTACAGGGGGCTTTTTGGGGGCATCCTTCATCAAGACGTTGCTCTTCCCCTTGAGGTCTTGGAGTACCGAGGATAGGGTCGTCCTCGGCTATTCCCCTCGACACTTCGGACTTTCCCCATTCGTCCTCGGCACAGACCCTCCTCGACACGGGCCCCGAGCCCTAATAGGGCATGGGTCGGACCATAAGTTCCCTGGCCCCACAAGGAAAAAGGGAAAAAATTAAAAAGTAATCTATGCTCTTTAAGAAATCTTTCCATCTCTTCAATTCATTTCTAATAATCAAGAAAAGAAGAAATAAAATCAAGACAAAGACACTTTGAAGAGGTACGTTTCTATTTCATTTTGTAGAATCTAAATTATTTTTTAAAATAATTATCCCCTGAATTGACTGTTATATTTTGTGTGCCTTAATCATGTCAAATACTGCTATTAAAATTTACTACATGTAGTAAGCATAAAATGTCAATTTTTTCATTATATTGTAGTTCATCATCACTTTGTGTCCTAAAAAATAAAATGGTGTTTGTATATATATATATATATATATATATATATTGTAAAATGGTGTTTGTAGATATTTAAAAAAAAAAAAAAATGAGACATTAATACATCAAATGGTGTTTGTATATATATATTTTTAAATGTAAAGGGAGGTAAAAGAAAAAAAAAAATTATTAGCAAAATATACTTTGAAAAGTTAGGGTCATTGCTCGCTCCCTCGCTCCCTACTCCCTCTATCCAGAGGGAAACAAAATGTTTGAGACCCAAAGGCAGACTCGGCCCAACCAATACCAGTCCCTTATGACCCACCCAATACTGCCAAGGCCATGAAAGCCCTCCAACAACAAAACCACCCCATCCAGCCACAACTTGATAAAGCCTTGATTAGCACCAAAAAAAAAAAAAAAAAGTTGCTGAAACCTTTAGCAATCTATTATAATTTTTATGTTGACTAATTCCAAGATGGAAGTTTCATTTTAATGGTTTAAGAATTTATATTTCTTAAGCAATCTATAGAATCCCTTCTATTTTGGAAAGAATTTACGTTTTCTAGCGCCAGCAACTCCCTGTACACATGGGATTGCTTGCCAAACCAATTGGACTTGGTGAATTCTCTTTTTCTAACCATACATGCCCATAGCTCTTCTCCGTCTTTTCAAGATAAGAAGAGTCTAGCATACTCTTGAGCCCATGTGTACCTTTTCACCAGGCATCTACATTGATATGTTTGTGTTCCATGTAAACCAATTTGCACAAAATTTTTTTATAATTTGATATGGCTAAGCTGTCTTGAAAACTTAGAAGGAAAGTGGATAGAAATCTCGGACATGTTGGGTTAATGACGAGTAAGGCAACAACATAAACAAATATACAAAGTCTGACAACAACATAAACATTACAACCTATGCCCCAACCAGGCTGCATTAGCTTAATCTGAAGTAGCATTTGAAACTAATTTAACTATCCATTCTAGTATCCTATATTTACATATTTAAGTACGTCACCAAAATTCCTCCTTAATACCCATATATCTTCAAAAACAGGTTCCAATCTCCAATATATCATCCAATCATCTTTGAGGAGCTTTTGCAACAAGTTTTTATTCTCCATCAGCACAATGACACTTTGAATCCATTTCTCTTGACTGCCATCTTCTAATACTTCCATGCAGTTAAACATTCACTTTCAGCTAAATTCTACAACGAATTTAGGTTGAACTTGAACATACAGCCTTCAAAATCAAACTTGCTCCTAAAAACCATATAAATCATAAAATATCCACTGCCACAGCCACAATAATTGCATTATGAGATTTATTTTCAGACAGAACATTCAACCATCATTCTAATCACACCCTCTTTGATTGGGGTTGCTAAGAATCAAACCAAATTGCTCATGCAATTTGACAAGAGAAAAACAAATATGACACTTAAAAAGCATTATTAATTTCTTCATATTAACGTGGAGCCAATGAGGCATTGACAACTGGAAAGGACCAACAGCTATCAACCGAAAACTATCAAATTAATGAAAAGGCGTCACTCTACTGTCGTGGCATTTAATTAGTAAAAACAGTGCCGTTTAAAGAAAGCAGAATCATCAACAACTATTGTACTATTCTATTCAACAACTGTGTTATCGAAGCTAAAGTTCATAAAGAAGTTAGGAGCAATGGTTGCTAGAGATTGAGGCTCTGTCAGAAGACGTCTGAACTCCTCTCCGAACCTGAAACATCTGTCAACTGGTTCCTAAACATCTGAATGTCCTTCATCAGCTCGATCTGCCACCTCTATGTTACTTCTATTCCAGCCTCCCTAGTCCAGCTCAAACAACCAGAAATGGACCCATCTTTATGTTTACAATCAAAACTGAATGAATCCCCTCCATTTCGTTCTTCTACCCTTGCAGCTCTCCTCAAGCAGGATTGGTTGCCAGTTGCAAGATTCTATAAAGGTCTGCACTTTGCTTATTTTACTACTGTGGATGCAATCCTTTAGTTCTTAACTGTTAGCTACCTTGCACATAGAAATCAAATTTTTACTATGCATGACCACATTTGAGGCAGGTAAAGGATCTCCCTTGCCTTGTTCCTACAAGACCAAATAGACCATAAAATAAAGACAAACGATACCTGGAAGAACTTTAAGTTCTTTAAATTTCCACTGATCAGCCAGCTCTTGATCCATGCGTAAACCACACCCGATCCACTCAAGTATTTTTTCTTTTAATTGTTTAAGAATTCAAATTTCTTAAGCAATCAATACAAACCCTTCTATTTTGGCAAGGATTTATGTTTTCTAGCGCCAGCAACTCCCTATGCATGTGGGATTGCAAGCCAAACCAATTAGACTAGTGAATTCTGTTTTTCTAATCATATATGCCCATAGCTCTCATCTATCTTTACAAGATAAGAAGATTCTAGCATGCTCTTGAGCCCATGTAAACCTTTTCACTAGGCCTAAGGTGCCATTGGTAACATGGTTCGGAAATCTGCATTGACATCTGCATTGATATGGTTGTGTTCCATATAAACCAATTTGCACCAAATTTTTTGATAATCTGATATGGCTAAGCTATCTTGAAAACTTAGAAGGAAAGTGGATAGTACATGTTGGGTAATTGAGGAGTAAGGCAACAACATAAACATTTCATAAACATTATACAAAGTCTGACAACTACATAAAGATTACAACCTATGCCCCGACCAGGCTACATTAGCTTAATCTGAAGCAGCATTTGAAACTAATTTAACTATCCATTCCAATATCCTATATTTACATATTTAAGTACGTTATCAAAATCCCTCCTTAATACCCATATATCTTCAAAAACAGGTTCCAATCTCCAATATATGCAATCATCTTTGAGGAGCTTTTGCAACAAGTTTTTATTCCCCATCAGTACAATGACACTATGAATCCATTTCTGTTGACTGCCATCTTCTAATACTTCCATGCAGTTAAACATTCACTTTTAGCTAAATTCTAAAATGAATTTAGGTTGAACTTGAACATACAGCCTTCAAAATCAACCTTGCTCCTAAAAACCATATAAATCATAAAATATCCACTACCACAGCCACAATAACTGCATTATGAGATTTATTTTCAGACAAAACATTCAACCATCATTCTAATCACACCCTCTTTGATTGGGGTTGCTAAGAATCAAACCAAATTGCTCATGAAATTTGACAAGAGAAAAACAAATATGACACATAAAAGCATTATTAGTTTCCTCATATTCACCACACATCACACGTAAAAAGCATTACTAATTATTTTCCACCAAAAAAAAAAAAAAATTTGACACTTAAAAGTTTCCAAATGAGAGGATACTTCCAAGAAAATCTATCATGATCACTTAAATCTGCACAGAAACTCTCATTGAATTTCACAGTAACAAAGTAAATCGAGAAAGAGGTAAAACAGAAAGAGAGAAAGCAACAGAAAATTGATTGAGGAAAAATGAAATTCACTCAATGATGATTAGAACTAGGATGTTTACAACCAGTGCACTGAATCTATTGTGATGGTAACATGTGTTCCAGTTTTGACCACATGTTGTCATTGCAATAGATCCGGTGCACTCCAAGCACTCGACCCAAACTTTACTTGTTTATATATGCAATTATGTACAAAATAGAGGCTACATGATTAGCTAGAAATTAACTTCCCGAAAACTACCCAAACTGATCTAGCAGACTAATTAACTAACAAACTAGCCATTGTGGCTATAACAAAACTAACAAAATTTACAAATAATGAGGATCCAATGAGGCATTGACAACTGGAAAGGACCAACAGCTATCAACCGAAAACTATCAAATTAATGAAAGGGCGTCACTCTACTGTCGTGGCATTTAATTAGTAAAAACAGCGCCGTTTAAAGAAAGCAGAATCATAAACAACTATTGTACGATTCTATTCAACAACTGTGTTATCGAAGCTAAAGTTCATAATGAAGTTAGGAGCAATGGTTGCTGGAGATTGAGGCTCTGTCAGAAGACGTCTAGACTCCTCTCCGAACCCAAAACATCTGTCAACTGGTTCCTAAACATCTGAATGTCCTTCATCAGTTCGATCTGCCACCTCTGTGTTACTTCTATTCCAGCCTCCCTAGTCAAGCTCAAACAACCAGAAATGGACCCATCTTTATGTTTACAATCAAAACTGAATGAATCCCCTCCATTTCGTTCTTCTACCCTTGCAGCTCTCCTCAAGCAAGATTGGTTGCCAGTTGGAAGATTCTATAAAGGTCTGCACTTTGCTTATTTTACTACTGTGGATGCTATCCTTTAGTTCTTAATTGTAGCTACCTTGCACATAGAAATCAAATTTTTACTATGCATGACCACATTTGTGGCAGGGAAAGGATCTCCCTTGCCTTGTTCCTACAAGACCAAATAGACCATAAAATAAAGACAAACGATACCTAGAAGAACTTTAAGTTCTTTAAATTTCCCCTGATTAGCCAGCTCTTGATCCATGCCTGAATTTAGTAGGCTGAATGAAATCGTTCTAATGGACAGATCAAACCAAAAAAAAGCCTGTTAACAGTTCCAAACAAACAAAACCCCTTTGCATACTTTAACATAAAGCAAACCATATCATATGGAAAGGACAAGAAGGAAATATATAAGAATTAGAATTCTAGTTTATTCAGTTTGAACTACCTGTCAATGTGTCATGCCTGTACTAATGAGCTTGTACTTATGGACTTTTAAATAAGGACAACCTAGAAGCCTAGTTCTGAATGTAAGAAAAGAACATGGGATAGAACAATAAATCTATATACCTTTGGCAGTAAAAGCTTCTAGTTTCAATGTTTACTTGCTTTCCAGCACATGATTTCTACTGCATTCAAAACACCACAAAGTTCTTTGTCTTGCCATTCTTTTTTCGCACATTTTGAAACGAAGGAACCAAAACAGCACAAGCAGAAAAGAGTATAAGATTCAAAGTTTGCTGCATGTCATCCAAGCTAATTTTCATAAAGAATTTAGGGGCAAGGGTTGCTAGGGTTCAAGACTCTGCAGGGAATCCATCCTCCTGTCAAACACAAACATTTGTAAACTGTTGAATGTCCTTCACCACAGCCTCTCAATTGACCAACTCTGTCTCCTATATTTAAATTCTCATAATACTAACAAAGAGAAATCTCAAAGCTTGAAGGTGCTATGAAGAAAAAGCTGGACAAACTAGAAGATGCTATGTAATAGCCAATAGGGAACATCCAAATAGTTTGAAGTTAGAGAATGTATGGTATGTCAAGGAGGCTTTCCTGGAGCTTCTAGATCAATAATAGATTATTTTTCTTATCAATTTATATGTAAATAGCATTCATTTTACAATGCCATGAAAAGGTACAAAGTCACTTTTCTTGGTGTTAGGACTTAGGAGCTTCAATATCTACATTAAGCTTTTGTTCATGTATAATATGTATTTGCTTGCATGCATGCACATACAGTTAATGGAATTTAATCTTGAAAATCTATGGCAATATCTACTAGAGGCAGTGTCATGTTTAATTTGTGAATATCCGCAAAAAGATTAAAAAAGAAGAAAAAGCTCAGTTGAAACAACCAGCTATGGACATGCACCTTCTTTATTTTTTCAAAAGAAGCTTGGATCCCCTGCATTTCCTTCTCTCTAAAGGTCTACACTTGCTTATCCTGCTACTATGAAGGCTTTTCTTTGTTTTTTGAACTATAAGTTACCTTGCACATTGAAATCAAACTTTTACAATACAAGACCACATTAATGGCAGAGAAAGACTCTTTTTTCATAGTTTTCCTTGTTCTTGCAAGTCTAAAAATACCATAAAATAGAGAAAAAGGACAATGAGAAGTGCTTTAAGATCCCCAAAACTCCCTCCCTTCCTCCAGCTCTTCATCCATGCCTGAATCAAGTAAGGCTGAATGGAATTAGTTATAATGGACAGATCAAACCAAACCAGATTTCTCTAGATAAAAAGAAAAAGAAAAAGAAAAAAATTCTTTCAATATCTTTGACTCAAAGGACCAAGTCCTCAGATGCCTTCTCAATTCTGCCATCATAAGAAGAAAATTCAAATTATGACAATCATTTTAGAAATTGTAACCTACATAATTGGTTCCAATGCTCAGGGTCTTCACTTATGGTTGTGCCAGGAAAGATTAATAAAGGGCCTTCCAACTTGGCTTCGACAATTTCTAGTATGCAACAACCATTATCCTTTTTCAACCAATTAAGCCCTAGATTTGGAATGAGGCCTTATGAGTTTGTCAGCAACACAAACAAGAATTTGTAAAATTCTCTCATAATCATTTTGGCTATAGAGTTTTCAAACAAATTCAGAATTCCACTTGAAAGTATCTTTGATCTGCCACAACATGTACAAAAGCTAAGCAATTTCATTTGACATCCCTTTGCCTCTGGGGACATACAATAAAATAAAAACCCTATGTATATACTTGGATGTCTATGAAGGTGTATTATCAATTCACTATGAAATGTATTTCACCAGGCTAAAATGACAGAAGAACAAAAAATGTGATGATGGGGTGTAAGACATTTTCCTAACATTGGAAAACAATGGAGGCACATGGCTAAGGCCACTTTGGAACAATGAGAGTTCAATACTATCTATTATTCACAGTATTTGTTGATTTCCATTAGTGACATTGCTACCTCTTTGAACTGACTCTTCAATCGCAATTATTAATTCATGGTGCGTATCTCTTGCATCTTCACCATTTATTGATGACAGTTAGTGACATTATTAATTTTACGAGTTTTTTCCTCAATCACAATCATAAATTCATGGAATTCTACTTTATTCATTTTGAAAAACCTGTCATGCAAACAAAATGAGGCTGCGCTTGTGGATTTCTAAAATGAGGACAGCGAAGGCAGTGATGAGGGTGGGGAGGGATTCAGAGGTTGCATACTCTACAGATCAAAGTACTAGAATCCTTAGATTTGGGAAACTAGAAGCAAAAGGAGAGTTGAGAAAAATTATTACCTAACAAACTCAAAGACACCAACATTGTAGAAAAGAAGAGACAGAAAGGCAGCCCCACCAAAGGTTAGACCGAGCTTTACCAAAACATGTGGAATTGTGGAAGGGAAGACATTTGGTGAAGCAACAGATGCACAATAGGCATAGGGTACAGGATTGGAAACGGCATAGTGAAGAGTCCAAATTCTAGACATTATATCCACAAAACTAAGATTTTGATCCTACCACCCAAAGTATGGGCCCAAGTCAAGAATGGGGACTAGAGTTCAGAGATGAGGGCATTTTTTCAAGCAAAGGAGAGGAAACTCTGCAAGACCTCACTCTCAAATTTCTCTGCCTCTCTCTCCTCTTTGCATTTGTGGCTTCTCTCTCCTTTGCACACATTTTGCTACTGATTCCAAGCTCTGACTCAGTGTGTGTGTGTGTGTGTGTGTTTCACTTTGTGGAGTTTCTATGCTTAATGAAAATTTGAGGGAGTGAGAAGTATTGTTTTAAACGGAAGAAAACAACAATAAACCAGTACAACAAGAAGCTTTTTGTTGCATTTCTTTGTTTGTTCTAGTCAAATTGCTAGGAGTCTCATTGACAACTCTAATCAAATATATGGTGGGCAATCCATTAATATTTGTACACATGAAAAAGAAGAAAGACAGTGACTTACAGAGAAAAAAGTTGATTAACCTTCAATCACCTAGCTCTTCAGCACATTCCTTGTTCTCACTTGATTCCTCACAGTTAGAGTTACCCTCACCCATAAATTTTGTGACTCTTTCAATCCTTTTTGGGTGAGGTTCATAATTAGAGCTTCCAGCCCCATCATAGTCATCACGAGTTCGCTTGGCTTTGTAACCTTCTGCTGCCGCTGCCGTCGAATTGTCGGAATTAAGATCTTCAATGTCTTTCTTGTATACCATTCGCAACCCGCACTTCTTTACCATTAATGGGACCTTCGAAGATTCAATTTTAATTCCAATCTGACTGAATCCATTTGCATCGCATTCACACAATGATTTCTTCATTCCTTCCTCATCGTAAAATTGAGGAAGAAAATAATGTAGCCAAGTGTGATCCGATAAAAGAACAAAGTCGAGCGTGCCTGGTGCACTATGCATTTTTTTTCCGTTGACTATCAACCAACAGGTAAGTGAACCTTCTTTGAGGATTTGGTGATGTGGATGACAACAAAATACAGCGCAAACAGCAATCCCGATCCACTCATTACACAAAAGAGAATTAGGTTCTTGAATACTAACCTCATCCCCAATACTTTGATGCGTAAACCACTTTGGAATTTCACTTCCAGGGATAACACTGTTATATCTGTAAGAACGGGTATCAGAGCGAGGGCACCGAAGGGAACTTATTATCGCTGCAAAAAACTGCAATCCATTGTCAATGAAGCCTTGATTCTCAGCCAATTTATTGCAATTTGTAAGGTAGAGGAAACGCCCAAATGGAGAATTTGGTGGTGATTGATTTGGTAGCGTTTCTAGTGAGGTACAACCCTTTCCCCAAATATAATAAATATTTAATGGAAGCTTTGGCAATGATAGAAGACTCGTACAATTGTTCACCTCCAACTCAAACAACCTAGATAGTTGAGAGATGTTTTCCGGAAGGCAACTAAAATTATTGCCGCTTAGATATAAATATTCTAAAGAGAATAAGCGACAAATATCATTGGGGATTGCATTGAGATTGCAATAACTTAGATTCAGATGGGTCAAAGAACACAAGCCCCATAAAGAAGTCGGTAACAAGCCCATGTGATTGGGACTTCTCCGCTTAAATCCACCCAAAGCTAGTGTTTTAAGACTTCGAAAAATAGTATTGGAATAAGCCATAAGACCTGTGGCAGTTCCACTCACATCAACCTCTTCTACCATTTTTTCAATCACCAAGTTTTCCGGTAGTTTTGAGCATCCGGAAAGATTGAGATCTTTGAGCCATTTCATATTAAAAAAGGTACTAGGAAGAGACATGAGATTTTTGCAATCTTTTACATTCAATGAAACAAGCCCAGTCAAATTTTCAATTGATGTTGGTAATTTTGTAATAGCAGTTCCATCCAAGTAAAGCTTTGATACATTTTTCATATTTTCTCCAAACTCTGGAATTCTTTTTAAATTTGGACAACCAGAAAGAATAAGGATCTCAAGAAACTCCATTTCAAACTTGCTTGGAAGACTTTTGAGGTTTTTGCAATCTTTTAGATTCAATGAAGCAAGGCCAGTCAAATTCCCAATTGATGTGGGTAATTTTGTAATAGCAATGCCATCTAAGTAAAGCCTTGATACACTTTCCATATTTTCTCCAAACTCCGGAATTCTTTTTAAATTTGAGCAACCAGAAAGAATAAAGATCTCAAGAGACTCCATTTCAAACTTACTTGGAAGACTTCTGAGGTTTTTGCAACCTCCTAGGTTAAGAAAAGTGAGTTTTTGATGAACTCCAATTGATGGGTGCAAGGAACGTAAATTTATACAACCCTCAAGATCCAATTTCTCAAGATTTGGGATTTCGTTGAAGTCAGGAGTTTCAATCAATTTTAGTGATTTCTTCAATTTGATGAACTTCAAACTATCAAAAGACTGTAAAAATCCAAAAAGGGGAAAAAAAATTAGCTTCTACAAAACCATACAGTTTAATGAAAACTTAAAATTAAAGTTGTAAAAGGTACTTGAATTACCTTTTGTTGGAAACTTGGTGGAAAATATTTTGAAGGGAATTCACTCCAGTCAAGAAATCTCAAGGCATTAGGAAGATATTTGGGCTCATGCAAAAGGTGAACGTTATCAATTATGAGCAATTTAAGATCATGAACCTTTGAAAAGGATTCAGGATTCCAATATGCTTCTTTTTGTTTATGCAACTTTAAGACTATGCCTTGAATTGCTTTTGTTCCCTAGTAATCATGAATAGAATAGATTAGTGAATTGCAAGATGTAAGATTACTAAAGCTACTCTAAGTTTACTCTTTTAAAGCTTAGGTACAAATACAATACTTTAGGTGCAATTCATTAGATTTCCCAAAAAAATTCGAACTCATAGTTGAATTTAATTTAATTATCCTTGAAAATGATGACATTGTATTTTATTGGTCAATCCAAGCAAGTGAGTGAATTTCATTTAGGAAACTAAAATATAGAACCTAAAGTATTGTATCTAAGTTTTCACCTTGAATAATATAATAGGATACATGATCTAGTTTTCTAAATAACTGCTTACCGTATTTTCTGTTAGTATATCATTAATGTCCTTAAACAGCCACAGTTTGCCACGTTTTCCCGGCTCTTTAGGACACTCTTCATAAACTATGTTCTTGCCCATTTCTTGAAGCAAATCATGCATCCACAAGGTAAAACCATCAAATTTAACAAGAGATTTGTCAAAAAGAATCCCTAATCCAATATCTGGAAAAAGGTCAAGATAATTTAGTATTTCTACTACATCTTTTTTCTCCTTATGATTAAAGAAACAAGCAATATTTAGGAATATTTCCTTCTCTGTTTCATGTAGTCCTTCAAAACTTATTCTAAGTACTTTGAGAATATCTTTTTCAGGAAACTGTTTTAGTCTATTTAATGTACTTTTCCATTGATCGATACCTCTACCAAACAAAAAAGAACCCAAAATCTCAATAGCTAAAGGAAGGTCATTAGCATAATATACAAAACCTCTGGACAACTCTAGATATTCTTTGGGTGGATGATCTTTTTTAAATGCTTTCAAACTCAAAAGATGAAGAGATTCATCATGAGTCAATCCATTAGCCTCATATATTTCATCTACTCCAAGGGTCTGTAGCAAATGCTTATCTCTTGTTGTTATGATAACTCTACTACCTAAACCAAACCATATATGATCCCCTGCTAACTTGTTTAATTGGTCTAATTGATCTACATCATCAAGAACGAGAAGAATTTTTTTATGACGTAACTTGTTCTTGATCACAAAAACTCCTTCATTAACATCTTCTACACCCATATTTTCATTCAAAATTTGAAGGATGAGTTGTTGTTGTAATCGAACTAAACCATCTTTTTCACAAACTTCCCTAACATTAGCAAGAAAACAACAACCTTCAAACTTATTTGAAATCTTACGAAAAACAACTCTAGCAAGAGTTGTTTTACCTATTCCTCCCATCCCCCAAATACCCACCATGCGAATATTGTTTGACCCTAAATCCAAACATGACTCCAATTTCTCCACTCGAGAAATTATTCCTACTAGGTTTTCGGTACATTCTGAGAATGCATAACTTAATTTATGCCACAATTTTCCCACAATGCTCTGGATAATTTGTGACTCAGGCCTGCAATGAAGAAAAAAAAAATGTAGTTAGTATAAACCACAATAAATACGTTAATAAAGGGTAGAAAAGCCAATTTTCTATTATGCTGATTGAAAATTAATTGGCTCAAGACAGAACTTGAAAGAACTACAGACATGTATTTAGGTCTACATAAGGTTCAAAACAATGCTATATATGAGGTGGGTGTTATGTGAATATTTGAAAGAAAGAAATGACAAATTGGATTACCTATCTTGTACATGCCATCCTTTGAGATTGGCTACTTCTCTTAAAGCAGTTCTCCATGCTTGCACCTTGTCTATGCAGTCCTTGAAATTTTCTTCATGTTTAGCAAAGGCTTGGGCAAAAGTACCCATTTGTTTTCGTATAGTAGATGGATCCACATCATAAAAAATTGGTAGAACCATCATCTTCATTTCTTTCATGCACCTAATGATCTTTACAGGTTCATCCAAACACCATGTAGAAGATGCATAGTTTCTTGAAAGAATGACAATTGCAAACCTTGATTTTTCTATTGCTTTCAAAAGCTCTAATGAAATAGATTTTCCCGTCTCAAGTTTTTCCTCGTCTCTAAAGGTGAGAATGCCCTTTTGTTTTAAGGCAACATATAGATGGTCTGTAAATCTATTGCGTGTGTCCTCACCTCTAAAGCTGAGAAAGACATCGTATTTCCATTGTGGTGTTGAAGAAGAAATTGATGACGAAAATGAGGCAGATGGAGTGCTAATGGCAGCCATTAGAAATATATTGGCAAATCTTGAACTACAATAAAGATTAAGAAAAAAGTACATTCAATTAAGTTTAAAAGAGAAATTAAAAGGAAAAAAATGAGAAGAAGAGAACGATTTGATGTGGAGGAATACATCCTCTGTTTTCAGTTAAGTAAACAACTCTTTTTTCTTTTTGAAACAAAGTAGGCGTGCAAGTGCCCTTTACATCCAAGAATCGACCTTGCAAACTTAAAATTATATAATTGTATTTATCACTACAAAATAAATGCTATGCTTTTAATAAATTTTTTCTAAGTATCAAACCTCTTGATCTTCATATATAGGATAAACCCTTCCCCATGTCAATGCATGCTGCATGCACTCATTGTATCCTCACACCATTGATCAATCACAGCTAAAATGACGCATCCTTTTAGTTTTCCTAAAAAGAATACTTCATCTATTCCAAATTCTTGGCCCTTTAGTAGTCCCATAAGGTTGTCCTTTATTTTAAAGTCAATAAATAAATTTCTCAACTTTCCCTTTATTTTACCTTTATAATTAAAGACAATGCATTATTCTCTGTTAAAAAAAAAAAAATACATAGCATTAAATGTTGTTCCCTTAAAAAGTCGGATTTTTTAATAGAACCAGCGACATTGAATGGAGGTAATAGTAATTTGATCCATTTCACAATGATTCCCTAATATGCCAACAATTAGATGTAACATAATAATAAAAATATTAAGAGAAAAACGTTTGTAATTTAATATTTGGTATAAGAGGAGAATAAGTATGGACTCATTTTTATTGTGTTGTCTGTTACATTATAGTGGTCAAATAAGTAATAATAGTCACTAGAGATTTACCATTAATGGATGACATTATCTCTTACTACAAACATACTTTTTTATGGGGAAAAAATGGAAAAGAAACCAAACCGACCAGTTTTAGAGATAGCGAGGATGTCTCAAGCTAGTAACTCATGGGTTCAGTCAGACAAAGTCAGATCATTGGTCCATTAATATGAACAAACATTTTAACCATTATGATTATATATATATATATATATATATATATATAAACTAGTCGCTAACCCGTGCGATGCACGGGATAACTACTGAATGAGTTTCAGCGGGGGAAAAAACATCATTTTTGAGTTGCAGTAGTAAGCAAAACTACATGAATTTTTTTTTAAAAAAATGATATTAAAAGAAATAGCACAAAGTGTTATTAGTTCTACAAAAGAAAGAAATGATGTTTTATTTATTAGTTTTTTGTGGGAATAAATAAGAGAGAATATTGCGTCTCTAGTTTAATTAGATATATATATATATATATATATATATAAAAGATAGGTTGTAATATATATACCAAAAGTTGCCTATTGAAAAGTCATAACCATTCAAATTAGATATATCGAAAGTTGCTTATTGAAAAGTTATAACCCTTCATATTGGATATACCAAAATGTGTCTATTGACCGAAAACGTTCCTATTGAATGAAAAGGTGCCTATTGACCTAAAATGAACATATTGAATAAACATGTATCTGTTAACTGAAAATGTGTTTATTACGGTGTTTTTAAATATATACATAGCATAAATTTATATAGTCGCATGGTGCAATAAGAAGTGGTCGACAAAAAGTCTAACCTTTTGCTTTTATATTATACAAGCCCCATCAGTGTACAATCCACCTTTTTTTTTTTTTTTTTTTCAAAATTGACGCATCCAAATATTGGGCTTATACTCCAATTTTTTGAAATTACTAACAATAGCTCTCATAATGCTATTTTAATGAGTCCCTTGATGAATTAGTAAAGAGGCTAACCAATAACAAAATTGGCAGCCACGCCAAAATTGAGTCTAATAAAATAGATTCAAAATATTTGACTCTATTATATTGACCAAATTTTCTTTATTCATCAAACCCATACACCTTTGCACATAAAAGGCCAAAGCTAGGGTATTAGCATTAATGACATGTTTAACTGTCATTTACATCCATGCAATCTTTCATAACATATCCATCATGTATTGCCAAATACACAGCTAACGAATTTAACAAAAGATATCAACCGTGTTTATATATATATATATATATAGAGAGAGAGAGAGAGAGAGGGTCATATAAACGAGTGCCCTTAGGGCACTGGTTAAGAATTCATTTTAAGAAAGTTTTAACATTACTTTTATAGGAAATAAAAAAAAAACTATCAAAATATTAATTGTTTTTTTTCTTTTCCTATAAAAACATTTTTTAACTGGATCCTTAACCAGTGCCCTAAGGGCACTCGTTAGCATTTCCCATACATATTACTCATAGATTGCATGCCATTAACTCTTGCCATTACAATCTTGCACATAAGTCAAGAATCATACCTTTTATAAATTATAATGAAACCTGTTTCTTTCTTTTCCACCATTAATTAACCCAAACCGGTACAAGGCTTGGGTCATCAAACCGTTCGCGGTTTCATGAAATAAAAAGAATTAATGGCTTCCAAATTAGACATGTATTCTCATCAAATACATATAGCCAATAAATCAATTAGGCGGTTTCACGCAATAAATAAATACATATAAGTCGCCCAAAGAATCCACCAAGTAGTAACTCAAAACCAATTTGATAGTTTCATATATACTTCTTTATATCAAACTCTATTTACTGTATTCGTTTTATTGTTGCATCGTGAGATTGTCTAAGGTTGTTGTTTGAAAAAGGAATAATATTAGAAAAGAATAAACCAGTTACGTTACTATGTAATCCAACATCAAAATCAATATCACCACTGAAAGTAATATTAACGCAAATATGAAAATGAATCACACAATAACATATACTTAGAACTCACGCAAATCCTTCGAGTTTATGAAACACGGTATAATGAATCACACAATAACATATACTTAGAACTCACGCAAATCCTTTGAGTTTATGAAACAAATTCTGTGCTACGTTAACCCACTTTTTATTTACCATACATTTGAGGAGAGGTATTTGACCTTTAAACTTGTTTTGGAACTTTGCTGGCTGGTGCTATCAAAAAGAGAAGTCCTGTTGCAAATACTAAATTTCGGATAGAGGGAGAGAGAGAAGGGAAAGAAGAATGTTCAGTGAGAAAAATATAAAAAAAGAAGTGATGTTTTATTTATAACTACTGCCCCAAGAGTTGTGTCTCTAGTTTATAATAATAGGTATTTTTTTTTTTATGGTAAACGTTTAATTGAAAAGATACAATTGTGTTGTTTCTCAAAAAAAGAAAAGATACAATTGTTGTGTTTTTAGTCATAGATGTGGAATTAATTTATGTAACCACGTGGCGCAATGAGGAGAGGTTAACAAAAAGTCAAACGTTTCAACTATTAGTTATTATTATATATATATATATATATAAAACTGTTGTGGGTCAAGTCAACAATTTAAAAAAAAAAAAAAACTCAAAACTTAAAAGTAAGATTGGATGTTATCAAATTTATTTATTAAAAAAAAATTAAGAAAATAACAAAGTCCCAAGAAATTTTTTATTTTTTCAGCAAAACAAAGTAGGTATACAAGTGGTATCTCTCTTTTCCTGACATTTTTTATGAAAAACCACTGAAAATGAGATTTGAGAGAAAAGACCCTTCATAGAAAGCCACTTTTTGACATCAATTATACAATTTTTTTACCAATTCAAACTAGCAACTATGCCTCTTTATCAATTATAATTTTTATAAGTTTGGAATTTTAGTGAGTCTTAAAAAAATAAAAAATAAAAAAACTGCATCCTAAAAATTATGATTACTGCACTGAAATCAAGAAAGAAGCTACTGCTACACAAACACTATTTTATCTTAGCGAAACATTTTTTTTTTTTTTTTTTGACAATCTCACAACTACTACAAGAGGAAAAATTCAGATATAAAACAGGAAAACACAAAAAACCCAGAAATAAATTTTACTTTTCTCCACTTTTCCACTGTTTTCCCATCACTCAAACAGAAATTGAAATCAAATCAAATATAAATTTAATTAAATAAAAACAGAGAATTCACACAGAGTATTGAATAAGAGAAGAGAGAGGACCTTAAGGATGCTGATCACTTTGTCAAGGTCGATGAGAGAGAGAGAGAGAGAGAGAGACAATCGGTTGAAAGAACAGAGAATAGAAGAGAAATTGTGGAGAGTATAAAATGTTGATATAATTGTAGGAGTGGAGTATTAGGTAGAAAGATATTATTATGTAAGCAAAGTTGTGAACATGACAATTACCCAACAAGTGGACTAGTAGGTGGTCCAATTATGAAACTTCTTCTTATCTTAATTACTGAAGCAAGGCATAACTAAATTCCATGATGGAAATTTGATAATTACCCAACAAGTGGACTATCATGTTTGGACTTTTGTGAAGGCTAAATTCCAAGATGGAAATTTCTTTGTAATGAAAGTTTTGTTGCAAGTATTTGTCTAAGAACTTTTATTTGTAATCGTTCATTCGGTGTAATTGAGGATGAAGACAAAAGTTTGTTGTTCACTCAACTTCACTCTACAAATTTACAAATTTTGGTCCAATGCACTTATGATCTGTCAAGCGAATATAAGAAAAAATTTCCAAGTTTGGACAAAACTCAATATTCAGTTGAGGAACAAAGTCATCAATAAGCTCATGGTGAAATTAGCTAACATTTTTGCATGAAACCACAAACCTAAATAGGAATTAGACTAAAGGCCATAATTCATTAAAAATTAATAATTTAATATACAATCAAAACTAAAACTAAAAAATAAATCTAACAAGAAAGACTGGATAAGCGAATTAAAGAAAGCTATTGGGGTCATGCAACACTTTACTTCTCCATCAATGAGCCTATAGAATTAGAGTCCCACCTATATTGGCAAGAATTTATGTTTTCTAGTGCTAGCAACTCCCTGGACATGTGGGATTGCTTGCCAGACCAATTCTCCTATTGGGTATTCTCTATTTCTAACCAAATGATTCTAGCTCTTAACCATCTTTTCAAGATGTCTAGCACAAGGTTAACCGGGTACTTACAGGCTCAGCCATTGTTAAAGCTTCAACCTTAGACCTTGAGATCGCCCCAATATTTCTTCTTATTCTTCTTCTCAGTCTCGCTCGCCCCTTCTCCCTCTGCATTTTTGCCGACTGCTGCTTTTGCATTTTCTCTTTCTCTCTGAGTTTTTTCCTTTGCACTCTAGAGTCTTCTAGTCTAATTTGAAGATGATTCACAACTTGCTTTCTGTCACTCCCTAAATACATGCTGTCAACCACTTTTTTTTTATTATTTATTTTTTTTATTGGGTTTAATCAAATTTTTAATGCTTTGTATGGCCACTCTTCTAGTTTTTTTGTTTATTTTTTATTTTAAAAATTTTCATAAATGGTTGAATATTCAAACGGGCTTTAGAATAAAACGATTTAGTGGGTAGTCAAATGGGCTTAAGCATGACTTAAGATAATTTAGACATAAGCTGTCATAAAAAGATTAAAAGAGTAAAATATTGAGCTTTAACAAAAAAATTATTTAGGTTTTCTTAAGATTTAGTATTTCTTATTTTGCCTTATGAAAGTTATGATATAAAAAAGACATTTGAAAAATATATCTCTATATTTATTTGGACTATTTAAGTTCATTTTTCTACTTTTATTAATTTAATATATTTATTTATATTTTAAATAATTATTAAATAAATTATGACATTATCACGGTTTGACTTCAATTCAACCTTAAAAACCTTAAACATCTCCCTCTTATGGTTCATTGAACGATCCGGATTTCAAAACCATAAAATGTATAACCTACCTTCTATCATTAAATTTTCTCCAAAAAAAAAAAAACCTTTTGTCATTAAAAAAAAGGGTAAGTTAGATGATGAAAGATTTTTTTTTTTTTTTTAAATCAAGAAATTTATTTTAAAAAAATTTCAATAGTAATACTAATTTTTTTTAGGAGAAGATATTAGTTTTGCTTAAGTAGGTTTTCATGTCCAATGGACTCTTAGCTCTCCGCCCTTTCATGGGCTGAAGTGAGAGTTTAAGGTGGTGGATCCTATTTTGATTTAGAGCCATTGATAATGGACTAATCTGCCCTAGATCATAGCACAAGACCGAGGGTGACTAAAAGGGGTAAAATGGAAAATCGGCACATTAATTTTTTTTTTTTTTTTTAAAGATTTCTGAACTAAAGTACCATGTAAATTAATACAGGCCACAATCACATTACTTTTCTTTATCCCCTCCCTTTTCTCTCTCTCTCATGCTTCAAAGCTCAAGTATGACAGATTTCTAGCTCTCACTCTCACACTAGCCCATCAACATTTGATTAATTTTGGTTACCCAGTTTATAAATTTTACTTTTCTCCCCTTTTTCAAATTTATAATGGAGATATAATTATAAATTTATACTAATTTTATTTTCCATCTTTTCATTTTTCTTCTCAACCAAACAAATGAGTTTTCTATCTCTTTACCTTTTCATCCCCCCAACTAAACACACATAAGAGAACACTCAAATATCTTCTATACTCTCATTTTTTATCACATTTTTATTTTAAATCCTCCTACTTTTCTAACCCTTGATTCAAATGTACCCGAGAGATAGACAACTTTTTCTTACTGTTGTGCTAAGCCTATATTATGGGCTATTATTGGAACCACCCAAACCATTTGTTTGATTGGCATTGTGCCACTGTCTTCTTAGATGGACAACATAGACTCTCAAACCATGGAAAAAACAAAAGATTTGAGATCCAAAGCACACTCGGCCCAACTAACACCCAGTCACTTACAACTTAAAACCCACCCAATACTGACAAACAGACAAAGGACATGAAAGCTCTCTAACCAAAACCATCGCACAAGCGATCCAAGGTCCAAATCCATACTCACAAATCAACCTACAACAAAACCACTCCATTTAGCCACAAGTTGTTAAAGCCTTAAAAAATCTATTAGGATTTTTGTTAAGGCTAATTCCAAGATAGATGTTTCCTTGTAATGAAAAATTTCATTGCATTTGTTAAAAACTTTTACTCATAATCATTCCGTGTAATTGAGGAACAAAGTCATCAATAAGCTCAAAATGAAATTAGCTAAACTTCAGTCTCTCTTTGGCTCATTTCTCTCATTTGGACCATTTTGCATGAGACCTCAAACCTTAATACAAATTAGACTCCAAGCCATAATTTTCTAAAAAATACAATCTTAGTACTAAATTTAAACTTAAAAACTAACCAAACTTTAATCATGGAAACCATATTTCCAATCATAACTAAAAAAGTGATGTTCTCCAATACTAATAGAAATTGCATAAGAAATAAAGTTCAAAAATTTAAAATCTTTTTTTGACATTTCATTTAACCTTATATAAATTTTAAAATCTTCAAACACTGTTACTTTTTGAAAATCTAATGAACGATTCTTTGTTATGCAAATCATTGGTTAGTAAATATATAATGGTAAGAAGCATTATAAATGAGATCATTAAAAAATAAAAGATAAAATTAGTTAGCAATTATCATTATGGAGTAGTAGTCTATGGTTTAGCACATCTAATGAAGTGGAATATATATATATATATATATATATATATATAGTTTACTTAAAGGTATATGTAAAGATTCACATTTTAGGTGCGTGTGTGTGTAAAAGTTTAAAAAAAAAGTTAAATGTAAGGTTCTAAATATATATATATATATATATATATATATATATAATGAGATCACCAAAAAAATATTATCACGCGCAACATGTGGGTTTGCGACTAGTTAAATAATAATCACAAGAGCGAATATTTAATATAACATAGTTGGGCCCAAACTCATAAGTTTATGCTTTTGGATTAAATGGTATCCCAACACCTTTCAATTGGAGTCTCCGTATTACGTAATTGCTTCTTAACTTTTGAGATTGGGTATTGGAAGCAAAGTGACATAGTCACATGCAAACTTGCACATATATAATAAGGGGTTTCTCTCTAAACAACTTGATTGTTCTTTCACAATTTGAAGATGCCAAGAACTGTTTTGCACTATTTATTATATAATCAGATTGAAAATGTAATCTTAAAATTCAATGGATTTCTATTGTGTTATAAATAAATTACGACTTTGCAAATGGATTTGCACCATGAGTTGAGCTATGCATAGAAAGGGTTTCTGTAAGTTCACTAGTGATTTTGCTTAGTACTTGCTCAAAATCATTTTTCCATTGGTGTGCATAAACAGAATGAAAGTATGCTAAATTAAACCTCTAGTAATACATGGGTTAGCCCTGGAAAAATTGGACTCTTGGCCCATCAATCGAACTATCAAATAGTTGGATCTAGGTCCATGGTGTGAACTAAATAGTAAACAGTTTGTGGAAGTAGGCAGAACGTCGGAAACCAAACCGATCAGGTCTAGACATTATATGCATTGGGTTAAATTTAATGCATAGAAGCAAACAACTATATTTACTAATGGCAGCATTCTAGAGACTTCTGAATGCAAAACACTGCAGTCCAAAAGGTTTAGTTCTGCATCAGAGAGTTGCATCAACAGCAAGGAAGTTTTAAGCTAGGAACTCAATGGGTTCAGCCAGACAAACTCAATTCCTAAAATATATTCTTTGTATTATTTTAAAATATAAATGCTCTGAGAGAACGACAGTGATTCATATGAACAAACTTTTTTCTTTTTTTGGTTCAGTGACACAAAGGAACAAAACCAGCACTAGAACGATGATGACAACAATGAGGCTCCTTGATTACTCATTGAAGCCATTGGAAATATGTTGGTAAATTGATAACTAGGGAAATAACTAGGGAAGAAGAATATATTTTGAAGTGGATTTTTTCCTTCAAAGAGGAAGTAAAAGAGAGAAATAAAAGAGATAGATGTGTTTGAAAAGTAATAACTTACAGAATTGAGGACTTGCAGCAGTAGTGGTAAAGCCCAAAAGCTGCTTGAAACAACCTAACCTTCCAACCTTTTCTTTTCCCAGACTGATTATTCTTGACTGCAAGTAATCATAATTTCCTACTAAGAAAAGAAGATAATCTAGTATTTTTACTGCACTCTTCTAGGATAAACCCTTCCCCATGTAATTGGTTGTTTAAATGTTATGGGCCAAATCAACAAATCATTTTTTTTCACTCAAAAGTACGACTCATGAAAATTTTAATTCTTTAGGTCATCACTCTCTTGCTGACATCTTTTAAGAAAAACCATTAAAAATGAGAGCTGAGAGAAAAAAAATTCATAAAAAGCCTCTTTTTGACATCAATTATATACATATACATATATATATATATATATATATATATATATATAATGAGATTATTAACAAAACAATTAGAGATAATGATTGCAAGATTGGCTGTGGAACTTGATCAAACATGCAATTGAGATTATTAAGAGATATGAAGTTTTGATTGGGGGGCATAAGGCTTAGTAACGTTCATGTACTAATTATCTATAGGAAAAAGAAAAAAAAAACAATTGATTAATAATTTAGAAAGAAATAGAATTGAAAATTTGGAATTTTAGTTAGTCTTTCAAAAAGCTGGTCTCTAAAAATTATGATTATCACACAGAAATCAAGAAAGAAGCTACTGTTATCCAAACATTATTATTATTATTATTATTATTTTTTCACTTTTCACATTATAATAGTAAGGGAAACAGTTTTTATTTGACAATCTCACAACTGCTACAAGAGGAAAAATTCAGATATAAAACAGAGAAACACAAAAAACCCAAAAATAAAATTTATGTTTCCCCTCCTTTTCCACTGTTTTCTCATCACTCAAACAGAAATTGAACACCAACCAAATATAAATTTAATAAATAAATAAATAAAAAAACAGAGAATTCACATAGAGTATTGAATAAGAGAAGAGAGAGGACCTTGAGAATTCGGATGGATCACGTTGTCAAGGTTGATGAGATGAAGAGACAGACAGACAGACAGACAGTCGGTTGAAGTGGAAAACAGAGAATAGAAGAGAAATTGTGGAGACTATAAAATGTTGATATAATTGTAAGAGTGGAGTTGGTAGAGCCTAGAGAGATACTATTTAAAGCAAAGCTGTGAACATGACAATTACCTAAAAAGCGGACTAGTAGGGTGTCCAAAATACGAAACTTCTTCTTATCTTAATTATTTAAGCAAAGCAGAACATGATTATTACCCAACAAGTGGTCCAATCTGTGTGGACTTGTACGAATTAGACTCAAGGCCATCATAATTCATTAAAAACAAATAATCTTAATATTAAAGAGATACGAATTGTCACGCATGCTTCAGAGCTAAGGCAGCATATTATTCTTTATTCTTTAGAATGTGATATAGACATTAGAATAGTCGGTGGAATGGTTGAACACATGAGCTCGTTAAAGAAAGTAACAGGGACCACTAGTTCACTACACAACCAAATCAGTAAGACTGAATTTGAACCGTGGAGCTTGAAATGAACTAACCAAAAGCTTGTAGTTTTTCATAATTTGACAATGTGATTATTTGGATAGACTCATCTTTTGTTGGTGCTCTATGCACAAAAATCCTTATGAATTTGATGTTTTTCCTAATGATTGTAGACTTCCTTAAAAAAAGTAACATTACATCAATAATACTTTTGTAACAAATCTTAAGAAGCAGATTGCTATTGATAGATAAAAATATGATGTCAACGATGAACTTAGATTAGCATCAATCACAATCAATAACCTAGGACTTATTGTAAAAATATTATAAATATAAAATTACTCTTAAAAATTAACCTTAATTCAAGTTCAGATGAAATATCTCAATCACATAAATAAAGAGTGGCGCTAATTATTAAGGCCAACCTGAAAAACTTATTAGAAGGTAAAGTGGGTGGAAAATCTCAGATATGTTGGGTTATTGAGTTGTAAGGCTACGACAATTATTTTTTTATTAGCTATTTATTTTTAGACTGACGAAACTGACGTGCAGCAGTGGTGTTAAAGCACAAAAGCTGGTTGGAACAACGTGGCCATCCTCCCAAAAGATTATTCTTTTGACTGCTAATTTTCCACCATGAAAAGAAGATAATCTAGTATTCTATAATTCTTCCAGGAATTGTCCTAGCAAAACATTGACTGAAAATTATATAGAGGATAAACCCTTCCCCAAGTGATTGGTTGCTCAACTATTATGAGTTAAGTCAATAAATCATTTTTTTTTCACTCAAAAGTGAGACTGGAAGTAATCAAATTTATTTATTAAACAAAAAAAAAAAAGCAAAGAACAAAGAACTATGAAAGTTTTTATTTTTTAACAAAGTAGGTATGCAAGTGGTCATTTCTTTTTTCTTAGCATCTTCTAGGAAAAACCACTGAAAATGAGTGTTAGGAGAAAAGATGAAGTAGGACAACCACACTATTTTCAATGGAACAAACAAACAACAATAGAATCAAGAGTAAACCCTAGGAGTCAGCACCTAAGGGTTGCTTGGAGTTGGTACCAAGCAAACTAGAGTTAGTACCAGTGTAAAAAGAAACACAATAATTTTATAATTCTCAAAACTGTCTTACAATAATCAGATAAAGTGCTTAATTAGCTAACAATAAAATGCATAAAGAAACCCTAATCATTAAATGCTCGGGCTTGCTTAATCTCAAGCCCAATTACTAATTGACTCCATCTATAAGACCACAGGTTGGGCAGTCTTCTTTTTGCTTTTCCTCTTATACATGCGTATAATTAGCTTGTGTCCACACCAACTCCCCCCAGGTGAGAGGAAGTCGACCCCGTCGAGTGGAAACCTGAAGAACTCTGATAGCACTCAAGCAAGTCAGGATCCAGTTGATGTAGCTCATCTCGAGTAATCCATGTGCAATCAAAATCTGGTCACCCTCGCCACCGAACTAGAAAACGGTGAACTCCTCCATCCCTGGTAGAAACAATTTGTTCATCTAAAATAGTATCAATAGATTCTTTATGTGCATAAGGCAGATTTAAGGGTAAAGGAGTAGGGATAGGGCATCAATAGGATTAAG
This sequence comes from Quercus lobata, assembly GCF_001633185.2. Taxonomy (NCBI): domain Eukaryota; kingdom Viridiplantae; phylum Streptophyta; class Magnoliopsida; order Fagales; family Fagaceae; genus Quercus; species Quercus lobata. The sequence continues at coordinate 87,585,938 of NC_044907.1, read as the reverse complement.
CAAAGGCTCATCAAAAGGGGTATCAGGAATAACTATGGGGCTTTTATAAGCAATGAGATCCTCTATATTAAAGGAGGAGCTAATACCATAATCATGAGGAAGGTCAATGACATATGCATTTGGGCCCATTCATTTCAATACCTTGAATGGTCCGACACTACGAGCCTGCAATTTCTTAATGGTCCAAGAGGGAAACCATTTAGATCGAATCCAAATCATGACATAATCCCCTACCCAAAACTCTGCATGATGCCGATGAGTGTCAGCATGAATTTTATATTGAGAATTACTTACCTGATTTTTTTGCGAATCTCATTATGCAAATCATGAATATGTCGTGCAAATGCTTCGGTAGATTCAGAAATTCTAACATGTGGAGACATAGGCAAAAGATCTAAGGGATTCCTAAGCAAATACCCATGCACAACCTTAAAAGGATTGGCACCTATAGACCTTTTGATAGAGCTATTATATGCAATCTGGGCTATAGGAAGAATTAAATCCCAATTCCGATTGGCTTCACCCACTAGACACCAAAGGAGGTTGCCTAGATTACGATTAACCACCTTAGTTTGACGATCAGTTTGAGGATGAAATGTTGTGGAAAATTTCAATTTGGTGCCTACTAAATGCCACAAAGTTTTCCAAAAATAACTCATGAAGTGAACATCCCTATCAGAGACTATAGTTTTGGGAAGACCATAAAGTTTGACAATTTCATCAAAGTAGAGCTTTGCAATCTTAGAAGCATCAGAGGTCTTAGAACATGATAGGAAATGAGCCATCTTAGAGAAGCGATCAACAACTACTAGAATCGAATCATGCTTCCTAAAGGTGCGGAGCAAACCTAACACAAAGTCCATACTCACATCCTACCACAGGCGATCTGGCACAGGTAGAGGCGTGTACAGGCCAGTGTTTTGCTTGCAATGTTTGGCTAGTTGACATGCACGACATTGACCAACTATCTTGGCAACGCCCCTCTTAAGACCAGGCCAATAGAATTGACGTTCCACTTCCTCAATTGTTTTGTCTCAGCCAAAATGACCTGCAAGGTCTCCCGCATGTATCTCCCAAACTAGAAAATCTCTCACTGAAGGCCGAGGGATACATAACTTGTTGGCTTTAAACAAGTAACCATCTTGAAGGGTATAATCATCTAGGATTGGCCATGGGGCATTACTTAGGCTAGTTCCCTAAAATTTGGGCATGACTGATAGTCATCCTTGAATCGTTCAAACCTAGTAACCTTAACACTCATGACTGATAGGAAAGACACCCTTAGATTTAGTGCATTAGTAGCCTTATTCTGAACTCCCGCCCCATGTTTCACCACGAAGTAGTAGCGTTGCAGAAATTCAACCCAACTACCATGCCTAAAATTCAGCTTCTTTTGGGAATGGAGATTGCGCAAAGCTTCATGATCAAAGTAGATAACAAATTCTCAAGACAACAGGTAATGGCGCCAATGCCAAAGAGCTCGAATAATGGCATAAAATTCTTTGTCATATGTGGAGTACTTTTGCTTAGCATCATTCAATTTCTCACTAAAATAAGCAATTGGGTGGCGCTCTTGACTAAGTACTCCTCCTATACCAATATTTGAAGCATCACATTCCATTTCAAAAGGCTTGGTAAAATCAGGGAGACGCATGACAGGTGCCTCAGTCATCTTTTGTTTTACCTCATTGAAAGCCTTAGTAGCAGCTTTTGTCCAAAAAAACCCCCCTTGTTTCATGCAGTCAGTGATAGGGGACATAATGGTACTAAACGCTTTAATGAATCGGAGATAAAAGGAAGCGAGCCCATGAAAGCTTCAAATTTCAAGGATATTTTTGGGCCAATCCACAATTGCCTGAACCTTTTGGGGGTCGGCAAAAACTTCTTCAAAAGATACTATGAAACCTAGGAAGACGACTTTATCGGTAAAGAAAGAGCACTTCGGTTGCCATATAAACTCTCCTTCCTAAGGGTAGTACAAACTTGAGTTAGGTGGTCTAAGTGTTGCTCCCTAGATTTACTATAGATGAGGATGTCATCAAAGTACACAACCAAGAATTTCCCTATAAAAGGCTTGAGCACTTAGGTCAACACTCTCATAAAGGTACTAGGAGCATTGGACAATCCAAAAGGCATGACCATCCACTCATATAAACCATCTTTCGTCTTGAAGACAATTTTCCATTCATCACCAGGACGACCCTAATTTGATGGTAGCTGCTTTTCAAGTCTATCTTGGAGAAGATCGTTGCTCCAGCCATCATATCCAACATGTCATCTAACCAAGGGATAGGAAAACAATATTTCACAATGATCTTGTTGATGGCACGACTATCAACACACATCCTCCAAGTTCCATCTTTCTTTGGAGTTAAGAGTGCAGGAACTGCACAAGGACTTATGTTTTCATGAACAAAACCCTTTCTAAGTAGTTATTCTACTTGCCTTTTCAACTCGGCATGCTTTGTAGGGCTCATCCTATAGTGAGGCAAGTTTGGTAGGGTCGCTCCAGGCACCAAATCTATGGCGTTTTGTATGTCACGCATGGGCTGTAAATGATCAGGGAGTTCCTCAGGGAAAACATCCTTAAATTCCTGGAGCACTGACTTCACTTCTTCAGGTTGCTTCTCACGGGTCTCTCCATGAAATTCCCTGGCAACTAAGACAAACACAATGGATTCCTGAACTGCTACCCTTTCAAATGCCTTTAGGCTTATGATGTTCAGGCCTTTCGCCTTTGGTACTTTTGTCTTCTTGCTCATGTCGATTGGCTTGGGTTTCAAAGGATTAAGCACAATCTTTTTACCTTCAAACACAATTGAGCAAGAATTGGATCGCCCATGAAGGGTGATATCCAAATCATAAAGCCAAGGTCTATCTAGGGTAATATGCCCTACATCCATGGGAATTACGTCACACCATATTTTAGCCTTGTAGGTGAGGAATTAAAGTAGGACAATACATCTTTCTTTTATGGCTATGGAGGAAGTATTCACTCAAGAAACTTTATATGGGTGTGGGATCAATTTCAAACCTAGGCAGGAAACAACGTTAGAGGACACCGCATTAATGCAACTCCCACTATCTATAATTGTTGAGGGCCATTTGTGAGAGTCCAGGCAGAAAGAAAGAAAGCCCAATAATAAGGGCAACAAAGAATTGACAAAGTAGACAGCAAAAAACCATTAAGCCCAAACGGCAGGAATAATGGATCACAGGCCCAAAAAATAAACAAATAGGTCTTGAAGAGACAAGTGGGCTCAAAGAAGCTCAGAAAGAAAGAAGTAGCATCCCATGGGCAGTGTATAAGGTAAAAAAGTGAGAAAGGGCCGCCACAGGCCCAAGGTAATGCAAACTAAGAGAGTAAGTGGTTTATGGCAGGCCCTTGAACCCCAAGGATGAGAATAAGGTTATTGAGCCAGGTAACCCCAATGAAATTAGTAAAAAGCCCATGGGAGTGTGGAATTAGTAAAAGGGCCGAGGAAACCCAAAGAAAGCAAACGGGCCAATGATGCCCAAAGGGACATAGGAGCCCATAAGTAAAAGTAAAACAGTGGCCATGTCAAGCCACTGAGAAAAGGAATAAACGGCTGGCCTAAAAAGAGGTTTAGCAGGATTAAGTTATTACGGCAGGAATAACAGTACAATATTGCAAGAAATAAAGAAAACCAAGGAGTGGGCTAAAGGAATGTAAGGCTTGTCATTAGACAAAACCCAGCTCTTGAATGGAGCAAGAAAACAAAGAGAAGCCCACATAAGAGGTCAAAAAACATAGACGGCGAGCCTCCAGAGCACAGCAAACGCATGAGCAGCAGGCAGATTTTTTTGACATATCTGAAAGGAAAGTACGCGCAAGGCCCAGGCACCACTAGCCTATACCCAACCAATATGGGACGTGGTGAGTTCATGGGTCAAAGGTAAGAGGTAAATGGGGTATGCTTTGGTGGTGGGGAGGGGAAAAAACCTATTTTACAGCTCCTGCCCAAGCCTTTTTGGGAGGTACGTTCTGCTGGGATGACAGACCACCTAAAAGAAGTAAGGTTGAAGGGGGAACCGTTAGGTGCATGCCTTGAGGGAAAGAGAGAGAAAGCATTTACGTCGCGATAGGTAAGAGTGCTACGGTAGACTGACGAATGAAACAAACCTGCCTTTGTCTGGCAAGGGTGAGTGGCACACAAACGAACCCTTTAGTGGTCAGCAAGTACGTCCAGACCAGACAAAGGCGATTAAGGGGCAAAGTGGTAAAAAACTAGTCACAGCAGGCACTATAAAAGGACCCTTGTCGTGCCCTAAAGAAGGGATCGAAAAACAGAGGGTGTTGCGGAGTAAAAGAAAAGAATAAAAAGAAATAAAGAGAAGGAAAAAAGGATAAGAGAGAAAATAGAAGAAAAAAGAGGGATAATACAATGGGCATGTACCAGTAGGTCGATTTCCCTCTCTCCCCTTTTAAATCCTGCTCTCTCCCAAAACATAACGAAAATTCCTCTGACTCCCTCAAAGCCATTAATCCCCACGGCAGGATCTTTTTCCTTGGAGATTATTTACATTGAAAGGAGGCGTTCTCCCCTCTTTGGTTTTGCTTCTACGGACCAAACTTAAACTTGACTCCATGCTCATTTTTGATTAGTTCATGTTACCTTTTTTTCTCCTTTACTTTCTTTATAAATGACATTGTTATGACTAGAATTATGTTTTATAAGTAGGGATTACTTGGCCATTTTCCATTAAATAGTCAGAGTACTCTGTTTTGTTATTATCATTATATCTGTCTACCGTAACTCATCTGAAACAGTTCTGCTTGCTGTAAGCACACTCTTGGTAGATGAGACATAGTTTGTGCACAAGCCAGCCCAAGTTGAGTTACAGTTTGACTGGTCTCAACTCCCTTACTCAGAAACATTCGGGCCCATTACCGCGGGAGGCAGCCCAGCCCAACGCACAATACACAAAAAAGGCCCTTACAATAATAAACTTGCAAGTTTTGTCCCCACACTTGGTGTAAGTTTGGAAGATGGCACTCCTTCGCCAATCTTCAGTGTCTCTCTGCTCTGCCAAAGCACACTTTACAACATTCACTCTAAGGACACCATCGTCCTTGAAGTCATCAACCTGAGGAGAGATGGCTTTAATGCATGCAAGGTAGCTAGGAACATCTTCCCATTCTACCTCAACATCTTGGATTTCTTCAACATTTGGATCATACATCAACTCCTCAACATCTTCTACCTTTTCTTCATCCTCTTGAGTGACAAGGGTTCTAGAGGGACATGTAGCAGCGATGTGTCCAACCCCATTGCATTTGAAGCTTTGGAGGTGAGAGCCTAATCTTAAAGGCTTATTGACCACACCTTTTCGCTTGTCCTCTTTTTCTATTGGGGTGCTATTGGGGTTGACCTTAGGGGGTAAGGCAAGTCTAGATTTGCTACCAAAAGGTTGAAGGTTGGTGGAAACATTCTGAAGCTCAGAATGTTTCCAAAAGATAGATTTGGATGCTAATTCACAATTCCTAGCAAGGTTATATGCTTCTCCTAAGGTAGTGACTCCTTGGGTGATAATCTCGCCTAGTAGGTTAGCATTTAAACCTTTCTTGAACCTATCGAGTGTTACAACCTCTTCTACAATTATTCGAATTTGCCTCTTGAACTCTTTGAATTTCTCTACATATTCAGCCACAAGAGTAGTGCCTTGCTTTAGGCGATCCCATTCCTCAAGGAGGGAGCTCCTATAAGTTGGAGGAAGATAATTCCCCAAGAGTGCATCCTTCATCTCAAACCAATCAGTAATGGGGGGTTCACGTCATCGCTTAAGGGTATCCTCAAGGTTCTCCCAGAAAAGGTCGGCTCTTCCAAAACTTCATCCTGGCATACCTCACTTTCTTATTCTTAGCCCAATGGTAATAGTCAAAAAATTTCTCCATTTAATGTAACCAATTAGTGAAAACCCATAGGTCTAGGCAACCATCAAAGGTGGATGCTTCTATCTTTTCCTTGGACATCCTATCATCATAATCCCTAGGGCCATTGTGATTATAGTGATCATGTTCAAAGTTTGGAGCCCTATTAAAGTAACCGTGGTTATTTCGCGTAAGCATGTTATCTCCTTCATGGTTAAAAGTCTCTCTTTGAGATGCTTCAACTCGCTCTACCCTTTCCAGTAAATTATGGACACTTTTTGCTAGGTCTTCTATGGTTTGCTCTAAGGAGGACCTAGGCTCAGAAGTGGATTGAAGTTTAGGGTTTGACATGATGCGACCACTACATAGATGCATGCAACACTATATTTATGAATGCAGTTAAGATTCCCCAAAATTTAAGCGACCAATTCTCAATGTAAAATTAAGGTCAAGCAAGAGTGCATATAGAGACTAGATCAATGAATCCAAGGAATAAATTGTAGTCAAGTAGTGACAGTGTTCACAATATTGAAAGATAGCCCAAATAAAATTAAAATTCCAATAAGCTCCACAATTAATAATGAGAATCAGATATTTCAAATAATAAAATACACTACGATGGACTTTAAAAGAAAATAAAATACACTATTCTGCTTAAAAGGAACTACAGACGTTAAAAGAAACTCAGAAACTAAAAGAGACACAAAATCTCAAAATGAAAAAGAAAAAAAAAAAAGTTCTTAGCGGTGGACTTGCGATGCTAGGGTCGATGACTGTGGCGACGCGAAGACAAGGGAGATTGCGGCAGCATGAAACATGGAGGAGTGGCGGCTGCTTGTCTTAGGTCTTGCATCGGCGGTGGTCGACGTCCTCAGCGGTTGTGGTCAAGGGTGATAATGGGTTTCGGCAGCTGGTGGCTAATGGGCCTTATGGTGATGAGTGTTGATTTGTGGGTTTTGGTGGCTGGTGGTTGATGGGTCTTGCGTGGTTTTTTTTTTTTTTTTGGGGGGGGGGGGGTTTGTGGTTTGTAGGTTCTGTGATCAGAGGCGGGCACGGATGGTGGTCATTGGCTTGGGAGGGGTCGCTGGCTTCTCTATTGTTTTGGGCTTGTTCAAGATCTCATAGGGCAAAAACTTGAAAGGTACTGTCATATTTGGTTGGCTTGCTCTTTTGATGGTTTCGCTTTCAAGTGTTTGTTTACAGTTGTGTTGTATGGACTGAAAGTCTTCTCTGATACCAAAACTGACATAGGACAACCACACAAACCACAATAGAATCAAGACTAAACCCTAGGAGTCAGCACCTAAGGGTTGCTTGGAGTCAGCACCAAGCAAACTAGAGTCGACACCAATGTAAAAAGAAACACAATAATTTTATAATTCTCAAAATTGTCTTACAATAATCAGAAAAAGTGCTTAAATAGCTAACAATAAAATGCATAAAGAAACCCTAATTATTAAATGCTGGGGCTTACTTAATCTCAAGCCCAATTACAAACAGACTCCATCCATAAGGCCACAAGTTGGGCCATCTTCTTTATATTCTTCCTCCTATACATGCGTATAATTGGGGGCGTGTACCTTATGTCCGCACCAAAAAAACATTCATAAAAAGCCTCTTTTTGACATCAATTATACAATGTATCTTTCCCAATTCAAACTAACAACTATGCCACTTTAATTGTAGGAATCAAATGAAGCAAAAGGGGATCAGTCTCCAAACACTCTTGTGTTCTTAAAAAAAAATTGAACAAGACAACTTATGCGTGTCCAGCATATAGACTCTTGTAATTCCAACTTAATTGGTACCCTAAGATGTACTAAGTTTGTGATTCCAAATCTTCCAATTCTTTACCCGTAATCTTTAGTTGATTTCTCAATCTTTAGAGTTACACTTCTAGATTTTTTATGAATTAAAAAGTGAACAGATGGGATTGTATTGGATTCGGTTCTTTTCAAAGTATGTACACAACTGCATTTAACTTTGATGTTCTGAACAAATGCCAAACCAGGTTTGTACACAGCAAATAGACTCTTGACTTTGTTTTTTTGGTTCTTTTAACGTGTTACATTCGAAGAACTTAATTAGTGCTATATTAACAAAATAAAAGAGAAGAAAGAGAGTTTCGTAGTGGACTAAGAGGTCCAATTACGAAACTTCTTCTTATCTTAATTATTTAAGCAAAAGCTGAACATTATAATTACACAAGAAGTGGACTAGGAGGTCCAATTATGAAACTTCTTCTTCTTAATTATTTAAGCAAAAGCAGAACATGATAATTACCCAACAAGTAGATTAGAACTCACCAATAGAAAGCTACACTTTACAGTCATATTTAAAGGGGATGGAAAAGGAAAAGAACAAAAAAGTGAAAAGAACGTAGGTTTTTTTTTTTTAAGTATTTGGTTGGAAAGTGCAAAGGAGGGAATATTGGTGGGCCTCAGATCCACTGAAATATTTTCACCTTAAAAAAAAAAGTGGGGGAGAAAGAGATTGACCAAAGAAAAAAAAAACCCATGCGCATGGCTTTTTCTTTTGTTAGAGCATCCACAGCAGTGGAGCTAAATTTTTAGCAATTTAGTTCTACCAAAAGTTACTTTATTTATTTTACCTACACATATGCTGCAGCAGTGGATCTATTTTAGCTTTCAATACAATAAAATAATATAAACATCACAATAAAATATTATAACCACTACAATAAAATAATATATTCCACTACCAACAAAATATTACACCACCAATCTCAACCACCAATCTCAACCACCTGTACCGTCAACCACAGGCACAACCACCACAACCACCACCACCACCACCACCACCACCGGCAGTCCACAGCAAAAAAAAAAAAAAAACCCACAACGAGCACAAGCCCACTGCCACAAACACAAACACAAGCCCACTTGCCCACAACAGATCGGAAAACACAACAACACCACCACCACCACTACCGGCAATCCACAGCAAAAAAAAAAAAAAAAAAAACAACGAGCACAAGCCACTGCCACAAACACAAACACAAGCCCACTTGCCCACAACAGATCGGAAAACACCACTACCGGCAGTCCACAGCAAAAAAAAAAAAAAAAAAAAAAAAAATCCCACAACGACCACAAAAGGAATGGGCTTCGGTCGGCGCAAAAGGAATGAGCACGAGTACAAAAATCCACCGAAGCTCAGCCCAGCCCAGTGTGAGGAGTGGTCGGCGCTAGGCTGGGCTTCGGTCGGCGCTGGACAGTCGAGCTAGAGAGATGAGGGATGAGGGAGATGAGGAAGGCCGGCGAGCTAGAGAGAAAAGAAATTGACCGGCGAGCTGAGGACGACGGAGACCGGCGAGATGGATAGACCGGCGAGCTGGAGAGACCGGCGAACTGAGGGATGAGGGAGATGAGAGACCGGTGAAGAGAGAAAAAAAAATTTGAGGAGGAAAGAAGAAAGAGGAGAAGCCGGAGAGAGATAGATAGAGAGAAAATGCATTGAATATTTTAAGGTGAGAGAGGAGAGAGAGTGTAATAAAAAAATATTTTTTTTTTTTAGATTTGAGCTACAGTGCACATCTAAAGATAGATGTGCACTGTAGCTAAGGAGCTAAATTTTTTAGATTTAGCTCCTCTGCTGCGTGAAGAATTTTTACTATTTGAAGCTAAAAAATAGCATTATAGCTATGTAGCACCACTGCTGTGAGTGCTCTTATACCCATCTCTTTCGGTTTTTCTTTTCTTTATCTTTGGTTTTTGTCTTTTCCTATATTTTTCATTCGGTTTTTTTTTTTTTTTCTCCCTCTCTTTTTGCTCTCATTTTATCTGGATTCTTTTATTTGTGTTTTTTTAATTTTTTTTTTTTTAAGTCTAAAATGAAAAATCCACTCTCTAAATTTCTCCGAAATTCATTTCAACCCTCTTAAGTTTCAAATTTATTCAATTAAAGCATTTACATCAACTTTTGTTAAATTTTTTGAAAAGAAAATATGGAAAATATTTTTCAATTGTTAATTGAATTTTTGTAATTAAAAAAGAATTTAAAAATTAGAAAATTAACTACAACATATAACAAATGTTGATAGAAAAGCCTTAATTGAATAAACTTGAAAGTTAGAGGACTAAAATGAACGTAAGCAAAGTTAAATGACTAAAATGAATTTTGATGAAACATAGAGGGTGAATTTTGCATTTTAGCTCAAATTTTTTTTTTTGAAGTGTCCATATGCAATTTTTTAGTTAAAAAATGTGTTACCTTTTGTTTTATTTAATAGAAACATTCTCATAAATTTATTCTAACTTTATATCTTTTCATTTTACTTCTCAACCAAACAAATGAGTTTTCTATGATTCTATCTCTCTACTTTTTCATCCTCCTAATCAAACACATATGAGAGAAAATTTAAATCTCTTATATTTTCCTACTTTTTTATCATTTTTTACTTTAAATCCTTCCACTTTTCTAACCCTCAATTCAAACTAATCGGATAGATAGACAACTTTTTCTGACTGTTGTGTTAAGCCTATATTATGGGCTATCATTGCAACCATCCAAACCATTGGTTTGATTGGCATTTTGCCACTTTGTCTTCAGAGATGGACAACATGGATTCTCAAACCATGGGAAAACAAAAAAAAGAAAAAAGATTTGAGATCCAAAGCACACTCGGCCCAACTAACACCCAGTCCCTTACAAGTTAAATCCCACCAAATACTAACAAATAGACAAAGGCCATGAAAGCTCTTTAACCAAAACCATCACACAAGTGATCCAAAGTCCAAATTCATGCTAAGGACCCAAACCCACGACAAAAACACTCCATCTAGCCACAAGTCATTAAAGCCTTAAGCAATCTATTAGGATTTTTATTAAGGCTAAATTCCAAGATAGAAGTTTTTTTTGTAATGAAAATTTTCATTGTACTTGTTTAAGAACTTTTATTTGTAATCGTTCGGTGTAATTAAATTGATGATAAAGACAAAAGTATGTTGTTCACTCAACTTCACCGTACACATTTACAAATTTTGGTAAAATAAACTTATAATCGATCAAGCAAATATAAGAAAACATTTACAAGTTTGGACAAAACTCAAAATTCAGTTGAGGAACAAAGTCATTAATAAGCTCACTATGAAATTAGCTAACATTCAGTCACTCTCTTTAGCACCTTTCTCTCATCTGGACCATGTTGCATGAGACCTCAAACCTTTCTCTATGGTCTATACTATTTGCTTACATTGAATAGATTTGAGGTATTGCATAATTTTTATAAATAAAATTACATATATAGTGTTTAGTGTTGACCGCGGAGTCTATGTTAAGTAGGTTTGGTCCATCCCACTAAAATCCCACAAAAAAAAAAAAAAAAAAAAAAAAAAGTGCAACAAAAGCAATTTAACACCTAAATATACCTAAAACTTTACTGCATTTAACACCTATATGAAAAATCTTAAGCAAGCAAAGCAACCTCCCATTTAAGATTAGTAATTAAAAAAAAAAAACACACATGCATATAAACAAATTTAAAGAAGCAATTATCAATATTTATAGCAAGAAGAATCCAAGTTTTGCTTTCAAAACACATCTAGGGAAGTTTCCAAGTCAACCTTAGTTCAATTTTATTAAAGCTAAGTTCATGTGAAATAGGATATTTATATTTTCTCCCACACAAAAGAAAATGAAACAAAGAAAGAGCAAGAGAAGAAAGTAAGCAAGGAATTTATGCTTCTTGCCAACTTAGATTTATATACTTTTCTTTCTCTTTTATATATCCACTTTTCCTTTTTAATCTTGTTTTATCTATGTCTAGTCTTGTGGGCTCCCCTTTTAAAGAGAAAATGTATTCTACCTAAATCTTTGTATTCTTATGTTTATTTTATATTTTCTATTGTCTTGGTAATTATTTGTTGGATTTTCAAAAATCATATAAGAATAGATTGTGGCCTAATAGTGCTCCCAAGTCCCACCCAAGGAGTTTACACATGGTTTTCTACTTGATTCATATATGGGGCAGAGAATACAACATATCAATTGTGAGTGTTTTGATTCTATTCCAAATGGTATTGGGATAAAAGGTTTGGCCATCCATTACTTTTTATATTCCCAGTCGTCCAGATTTACTAAATCGCAGCAACGAGCACATCTTTCCAAAGTATCTGGTAGACTATAATGGCAAGCTATTTAATCTAACCCCTAAAACTGAAATCATGGTTCTGTCAAAATTGTCTAATCTCTGCCAATGAAAAGTAACGACACAAATCAGACTGGTCTTTGTCGTAGACTTGTAGTCACGTCCACAAAAGTCTGAAGGAGTCCCATATAATAATACAAACCTCTGTATCTAGCTCTGCTTCACACTAACATTTCACCAACTTCCAGCTGCTTGTTTGTCCAAACCAATGAAGCTTCTCAACCCCAATAGTCTTCATTTAATTCTACTCTTTACTATAACCCTACTGTGTTTGCAACCTACAACTTCTTTCATTCCAACAAATGAGACTGATCGTTTGGCTTTGCTTAAATTTAAAGAATCCATTGATAATGGCCCATTTGGAAGCTTGATATCATGGAATGATCCAATTTTGCAACTGGCATGGAATTACATGCGGCCGTTGCTATCAAAGACAGTCCAGGAGCGAGGAACGAGTCTCAGTCGGTGCCTAACTACAACGTATCAAGGAAACAAGCCACAAACTAACTATTGTGTCGATTGAAACTGATGAAGAAGAAATTCTTGACATCGTGTTAAAGGGGTTTCCTGAAGAATATCTTCCATTCTGCTGATGATGAGAATCAGAAATGAGCTTATCAATTTTGACGATCTTCATATAGTACTTCTAGTCAACTGAGAATATTGTGGAAGATAGGCAAGACAAGAATATCATGGCAATGAATGTAACTTCTAAAAACAAATATGATCAGGGATCCTTCTCACAGTTACCCCTACAAACAAGTCATTTAATATAGGAAGAGGAAGATTTAACAATAATAGAAGCTGAGGCCATAAAAAAAACAACAAAAGGAATAAGGCATTTTGCATATTAGATGCTTATGGATGCCCAATGGTGAGATGTGATAGGCAAGAACTCACACTCGATCACACACCTAACTCTTGGAGTAAGGTATGGCAACTTATGGTTCCAAACAAACTTACAGATTTCATTGCTTGGCTGCAATGGCAAAATAGAAATGAGATTTTAGATGGGGGTGGTAGAAGCATAGTGGCAGAGTTGTGTCATGTGCAGTAGATTGTGTCCAAACCTCTCAAGAGGCTACCTCTTCATCAACCACAACTCTTGCAGGTAAGACCGCAATGGAATGCTTTTCCTCCTATTCATGTTTCCAAAGTTAATTTTGATGAGCTTACAGATAAACAGGCGCTTCTACTGAGTTTTGGTGTGTTAATCAGAGATACTGCAGTCTGCAGATGCTATCATTGATGCTCGGTATGACCTTAGGTATATGGATGCAGACAAGGACAGCTTCAATCAATGGATTGATCCCAATTTATCTTGTGTTGGCCATCTGGTGGATGACTTAAAAAATTGAGTGTTCAGTTGAATGGTCACTTAAATGTTCCAATAGGGCTCTGCTCATTTGTTAGCTTTAGAGGCAAACAAATGCCACACTGGTAGGATTTGGCTGGAAGATACTCCTCCATGTTTCCAAAATTAATGGTACATGCTTTCAACAAAATTACCAACTTTTCATTCAAAGAAAGAAAAATTTTAAAAAAAGTGTACCACCCTCTTGTCCCTAATTCTGTACTGAATCTTCTCATCACGGGCATTAGATCCCTATACAATATATTTTGAAAGAGTACAACAGTGGCATGGGCATTTGAGCTAGAATTGGACCATATGCTAATGTAATTATTGCCAGAGACATCAGACAATTCAGGCATTGACAAGAATGCATTAGGAAGATCATATTCTGCAATGAATTATAATGTGTCAAGAGTAGCAAACAAATTACACAGCAACAACGTGCCAAGAAAATTTTCCTCGAGTACCATATTCTGCAATTTGATCAGCCATTGGTTGCTTCTGTTCCAATGAAACCAACTTCTACCCAAAAATCTAATAATATGATAAAGTTGACTTTACAAACTTAGTAAACAGTAAAAAGACTTGGAAATCACATACATGTTGGGCTTCTAATGCCAACAATGACAATTCAGTTACATGACTTTAAAAGGGTGTTTGAGCTGAACTAGTTTCATTATTTTGTTTTGACCATATGAGATGTTGTATCCGCCTAAGCTCTAGTGTTACTTCTCTCATGGCTGGCCTCTCATCTCCCTTCTTCTTGATGCATCTCAATGCAAGCTCAGCGAATGCTTGAATATCTTCATTGCTTCCTTGCCTTAGCACCACATCATCAATAATTTGCAATATGCAATTCTCTTCCATTGACAAAACAAAGTAATCTACCAAATTCATATGCCCTAGGAAAGTGTTTGTGGGATAATCACCTGTTAAGACTTCCACCAGTACAACCCCAAAGCCATAAACATCACACTTTTCCGTGACACGTAGTGTTTTTAGATATTCTGGGTCTATGTATCCAATGGTTCCCTCAATGGAACTACTCTGAAAAAAGTCTTCTCCAGGTGCAATTGAAACTGAAAAACCAAAATTTGATAATTTGGCAGTCCAGGACTCATCCAAAAATATATTTGATGATTTGACATTCAAATGGACTATTGGCCTTGGCCTACCATAGTGCATGTAACAAAGAGCATAGGATGCCTCAGTGGCTATTCTTACACGGTCAAGCCATGAGATCCGGCAAGGAATCTCTTTGCAATGACCATGGAGGGATCAAAGAGGGTGCCATTGGAGATGAGCTCAAACACCAGCATGGGAATTTCAGTTTCAAGGCAGCAACCATAGAGTCTCATAACGTTCTTGTGGCTGATCAATTGTTTAATTGTGACTTGGTTTAGGAAGAAATCTACCATCATCTCAAAGGGCCAATGCGTTGGAGGGCCTTTGACTTTAATAGCTACTTCCCGTTCATCTAGTGTTCCTTTGTAGACTGTTGCAATTTCAGAGCCGAGGATTAGATTAGAATCGAAGTTATTAGTAGCCTGTTGGATGTCCTTGGCAGAGAAAATCTTGATTGGCTCTGTATCTCTACCTTGGTTGCAGGTGATTTGCTTTTCTAGTAACATTGCTCCATTGCGGATGAAGTATTCTTCTTTGGCCTCAAATAACTGCCTTACATTCTCCATCCTGATACTCAACTGCCCATAAAGTTATTAAAAAAGTGGATATCACTTCATATGTAGTTCTCTTTTTCCAAAGGCAACTAACAGTATGACAAATGAAAGGGTAGGTAATCTCCAGCGTTATGTGCAAGTAAGTGCTAACTTAATGTACGGAATGAATATAATTTTTTTATCATTTTTACTTTATATTTGGAATTAAAATACATGAATAATTTTTCACCCTTTATCATACCCAATATGGTATTCCAGAGACTCATAAGCTGCAGCAAGAAACTATTCCAGAGACTCTTAATCTATCAACAAATAATCATAAGCACATGTATCTTTAACTAAAATTACGTCCAAAAATAAAAAGATAACTAATCTCTTCTACTTATGATATATTTAGCACTGAAAAGGGTGAAGATGAAATGAGTCAACAATTATATATGTACACGATTATAAGCAAATGGCTAAAGTTTATTTTAAGTAAATGGTTACCTCTACATAATTCATATCATGAGTATTGGAGCAAATTCAAATCTGGAATTAAGAGAAAATTTTCAAGTACCTTTAGCAAAAGGCCACCAAAATTTGACCTAATACTCATCGCAGTGTAATCCCAATCTTACCAATTGCCAAGAATTCGTAACAGATGCTGTTAGCTGTTTTGTTGCTGCTAGTACCAGAAAGCAAAGTTACAGTTTTGGTCATACTCTGAATATAAGTTGCAATATGATACTTCATGACAAACCCCAATATATAATACTACTAAATTTGACATGGTCATTACAATTAATCAATTGTGTTATCCAAACACACAGGCAAACATAAAATATAGGTGGTTAGATGAGATTGTCTATGTCTATTTGGCCAAACTTTACATTTGAAGTAATCCTTGTTCCACCACTAATCCGCTCTAATTGTCATTGGGAAGCTACAAACATATACTGAACCACCATGGACTTGGACTCACCTCAAAACCAATGACTTCACTGGTACCTAAACATGGACTCATCTTCACACCCCGTGATGGGCTAAACTATAGTCTTTGTTAATCATATATGTATAAGAATCATATATGGGCTAAACTATACCCGTGTGATTCTAAACTCTTTTGTATGTTGGAATGCCTCTTTTGTTTTTAGAATCTCTAACTTTGTAGCTCATTCCCTAGCTTACTTTTGTAACAGTTTTGGGTCCCCCCCCCCCCCCCTCTTTCCCTATAGTTTCTGGGTTTGTGGAAGGAGGGGTTGGCTAAATCTCTCCCCTTCCCTTGCTTTTGTTTGTTTCTGCGCTCTTTTTTTGTGTTAATATATTGCCTTATTCAGCAAAAAAATAAAACAAAACCCATTATAAAAAAACCACTACAAGCCATGAGGTATGGTTCTGTGGTTCAAGAACTCTGAAAGAAATGGCTTGGAGTGGCATGTTGTAAACTACCAAAATGATTTTATGGTTTTGTTTCTTTTATGGGTTTTACACACTTATATCATCAATCAATCAGAAACGAGAATTTTCATTAATATTTTGCTTGAGAAAAACAACGGGAAAAAAACCACTTAATACCTGGTTTGGTTTCTTTTGAGCCGTGCTCTATACGCTAGATAGTGTTTAAAAAAAAATCACACTTTTTTCCATCTCTGAAAACTGAGAAAGGTAAAAAGAATTTGTGAGAGAGAGAGATTGAAAGAGAATTGTAGAAAAGACTGGATAAGCAAATTGAAGAAAGCTCTAGGGTCATGGAATACTTAAATTCTCCACCAATGAGCCTATAGAAAGAGAGTCCCTCCTATCTTGGTAAAAATTTACATTTTCTAGCACCAGCAATTCCAATTCCCTGTACATGTGGGATTGCTTGCCAGACAAATTCCTCTATTGTGAATTCTATTTTTTTTTTTTTTTTTAAACCATATGCCCATAGCTCTCGATCATTTGTTCAAGATTTTGTCTAGCATGCTCTTGAGTCCATCTATACCTTTTCACTAGTCTTAAAGTGCCAATAGTAACATGGTTGGGTCATTTGCATTCATATCGTCGTGTTCCATGTATACCAAATAGTTTCAACATTTTTTATAATCTGATATAGCTGAGCTATCTTGAAAAACTCAGAAGGTAAAGTGGGTGGAAAATCTTGGATATGTTGGGTTATTGAGGAGTAAGGCAACAAATTTTTTTTTTTATTAGATATTTATTTTTAAGACTGATGAAACTGACTTGCAGCAGTGGTGGTAAGAAGATGCAAGCATGGAGAACTGCTTTAAGAGAAGTAGCCAATCTCAAAGGATGGCATGTACAAGATAGGTAATCCAATTTGTCATTTCTTTCTTTCAAATATTCACATAACACCCACCTCATATATAGCATTGTTTTGAACCTAATGTAGACCTAACACCATGTAGAAGATGGGGGTGGTTAGAGGATGCATAGTTTCTTGAAAGAATGACAATTGCAAACCTTGATTTTTCTATTGCTTTCAAAAGCTCTAATGAAATAGATTTTCCTGTCTCAAGTTTTTCCTTGTCTCTAAAGGTGAAAATGCCCTTTTGTTTTAAGGCGACATATAAATGGTCAGTAAATCTATTGCGTGTGTCCTCACCTCTAAAGCTAAGAAAGACATCGTATTTCCATTGTGGTGTTGAAGAGGAAACTGATGATGAAGATGAGGTAGTTTGAGTGCTAATGGCAGCCATTAGAAATATATTGGCAAATCTTGAACTACAATAAAGATTAAGAAAAAAGTACATTCAATTAAGTTTAAAAGAGAAATTAAAAGGAAAAAAAATGAGAAGAAGAGAACAATTTGATGTGGAGGAATACATCCTCTGTTTTCAGTCAAGTCAACAACTCTTTTTTCTTTTTTAAACAAAGTAGGCATGCAAGTGCCCTTTACATCCAAGAATTGTCCTTGCAAACTTAAAATTATATAATTGTATTTATCACTACAAAATAAACTGTGCTTTTAATAAATTTGTTCTAAGTGTCAAACCTCTTGATCTTTATATATAGGATACTTATATATAGGATAAACCCTTCCCCATGTCAATGCATGCTGCATGCACTCATTGTATCCTCACACCATTGACCAATCACAGCTAAAATGACACATGGGTTCGGCCAGGAACTCATGGGTTCGGCCAAACAGAGTCAGATCATTGGTCCATTAATATGAATAAACATTTTAACTGTAATGATTATATATATATAACTGTTATGGGTCAAGTCAACAAATTTTTTTCTTTTTAGAAACTCAAAACTCAAAAGCAAGATTGGATGTTATCAAATTTATTTATTAAAAAAAATTAAGGAAATAATGAAGACCCAAGAAATTTTTTATTTTTTCAGCAAAACAAAGTAGGAATGCAAGTGGCCATCTCTCTCTACCTGACATTTTCTAGGAAAAACCACTAAAAATGAGATCCGAGAGAAAAAAACATTCATAGAAAGCCACTTTTTGACATCAATTATACAATGTTTTTACCAATTCAACTATGCCTCTTTTTCAATTATAATTTTTATAAGTTTGGAATTTTAGTGAGTCTTTAAAAAAAAAAAAAAAAAAAAACTGCCTCCTAAACGTTATGATTACTGCACTGAAGTCAAGAAAGAAGCTACTGCTACACAAACACTATTTTATTTAGGCGAAACATTTTTTTTTTTTTTTTTTTTTGACAATCTCACAACTACTACAAGAGGAAAAATTCAGATATAAGACAGGAAAACACAAAAAACCCAGAAATAAAATTTACTTTTCTCCCCATTTCCACTGTTTTCCCATCACTTAAACAGAAATTGAACACAAATCAAATATAAATTTAATATAAAAAAAAAATCAGAGAATTCACAGAGAGTATTGAATAAGAGAAGAGAGAGAACCTTGAGGATTCGGATGGATCACGTTGTCAAGGTTGATGAGATGAAAAGAGAGAGAGAGAGAGAGACAGTCGGTTGAAGTGGAAAACAGAGAACAGTAAAGAAATTGTGGAGAGTATAAAATGTTGATATAATTGTAGGAAAACAGAGTAGTAGTAGAAAGATACCATTATTTATTAAGCAAAGCTGAACACGACAATTCAATTACCCAACAAGTAGACTCGGTCCATTTAGTTCACAATTATCCAACAACTGGACTCGGTCCATTTAGTTCACAATTATCCAACAAACCGAACTCACCATGCAGAAAGTCAAAGTAAAATTGGAGGATAGGAAATTGGGTTGATAAAACATATTATTCTCGTGGTATTTGGATAGGAGGATGGAAAAGTAAAGATAATTACACTTGGACTTTTGTGAAGGCTAAATTCCAAGATGGAAATTTCTTTGTAATGAAAAGTTTACACATTTACAAATTTTGGTCAAATGCACTTATGATCGGTCCAGCGAATATAAGAAACATTTTACAAGTTTGGACAAAACTCAATATTCAGTCGAGGAACAAAGTCATCAAACCTAATATGAACTAGACTCAAGGCCATAATCCATTAAAAACTAATAATCTAACATGCGAAAGCTATTGGGGTCTAGCACAAGGTTAACCGGGTACTTACAGGGTCAGCCATTGTTGAAGCTTCAACCTCAGACCTTGAGATCGCACCAACATTTCTTATTCTTCTTCTTCTCAGTCTCGCTCGCCCCTTCTCTCTCTACAATTTTGCCGACTGCTGTTTTTGCATTTTATCTGTCTCTCTGCGTTTCTTTCGTTTGTTGTTGCTGTTGTCTGCATTTTTCTCTCTCCCTTGCGTTTTTTCCTTTGCACTCAAGAGTCTTCTGGTCTACAACTTGCTTTCTGTCACTCACTTAAAATACATGCTGTCAACCACTCCTTTTATTTTATTTTATTGGGTTTAATCAATTTTTTAATGCTTTATAGTTGTACGGCCACTCTTCTAGCTTTTGTATTTATTTTATATTTTTAAAATTTTCATAAGAGGTTGAATATTCAAATGGGCTTTAGCATAAAACAATTTTTTGGGTAGTCAAATGTGCTTGAGCATGACTTAAGATAATTTAGACATCAGCTGTCATAAAAAGATTAGAAGAGTAAAATATTGAGCTTAACAAAAAATTATTTAGGTTTGCTTAACATTTAATATTTCTTATTTTGCCTTATGAAAGTTATGATTTAAGGAAGACATTTGAAAAATATATTTTTATATTTATTTGGACTATTTTAGTTCATTTTTTTACTTTTATTAATTTAATATATTTATTTATATTTTAAATAATTATTAAATTAATTATAATATCATC
This sequence comes from Quercus lobata, assembly GCF_001633185.2. Classification (NCBI taxonomy): domain Eukaryota; kingdom Viridiplantae; phylum Streptophyta; class Magnoliopsida; order Fagales; family Fagaceae; genus Quercus; species Quercus lobata. The sequence goes on along the minus strand of NC_044907.1, from coordinate 87,565,605 downwards.
ATGGTTCGACCTCAGTTCAACCTCAAAAACCTTAAATCTCTCCTTCTTACGGTTCATTGAACAGTTTGAGTTTCAAAATCATGGTCTAGCATGCTCTTGAGCCCCATGTGTACCTTTTCACTAAGTCTAACTAAAGTGCCAATGGTAACATGGTTCGAACATCTACATTGATATGGTTTTGTTCCATGTAAAACAATTTGCACCAAACTATTTAATAATATGATATAGCTAACTTCAAAAGCTTAGAAGGTGAATAAAGGGGAAAAATCTCACATGTTAGGTTCTTTATGCCACTAATAACAATTTAGTTGACTTCTTAACTTTACATGACTTACTAAAATTCTAAAAAGAATGACAATCATTTTAGAAGGTAATTGTAACCTACGTAACTGGCTCCAAAGCTCAAGGTCATCACTTATGGTTGTGCCAATAAGATTAATAAAGAACCTGCCAGCTTAGTTTCGACAATTCCTTGTATGCAACAACCATCATCCTTTTTCAACCAAATAAGCCTCAAATTTGGAATGAGGCCTTATGAGCTTGTCAGCAACACAAGTAGGAATTTATAAAATTCTCTCAAAATAATTTTGGCTATAGTTTCCAAATTAATTCAGAATTCCATCTGAAAGTATCTTTGACTAGCACATATTCCACAATTTCTAGAAAATCTAAGAAATTTCATTTGACATCCATTTGCCTTCATGAACATCCAAGAAAATAGGAACATCCAAGTGTATATATATACACTTGGATGTCTATAAAGGTAACACTTAGTGTATGTATATACTAACAGGAAAAAAAAAAAAAAACTACATTCTTTTCACTTTTTTTTTTCTTTTCCTTTTCCATCCTCTTTAAAATTTTAAATATGATTGTAAAGTGTAGCTTTCTATTGGTGAGGTCTAGTCTATTTGTTGGATAAATCATACTCAATAAAAAGATATTAAGTAAAGCTGTAGCGTTAAGCTATAACTAATTTTGTAACTAAACTTTGTCAATATTTAATTTATTTATATTGTAATATTTACATTTAATCAAAATGTTATAATATTATATTCAAAAAAAAAAATGTTGTAACATAAAATGTATAACCTACCTTTTATCATTAAATTTTCTCCAAAAAAAAAAGAAAAAACCTTTTGTCATTAAAAAAAAAAGGGTAAATTAGATGATTTCAAGATTTTTTTTTTTAATCATGAAATTTATTTTAAAATTTTTTCAACAGTAATACTAAACTTTTTAGGAGAAGATATTAGTTTTGTTTAAGTAGATTTTCATATCCAATGGACTCTCAGCTTTCTACCCTTTGATGGCCCAATTAAGAGTTTAAAGTGGTGGAGCCTATTTTGGTTAAGAGCCGTTGCTAATGGACGAATCTACCCTGGATCATGGCACATAACCAGGGGGTAACAAAAAGGGATAAAAGGGAAAATTGGTGTGTTAATATGTTTTTCCAATGGTACTTGATATTTCTGAAATAAAGTACCATGTAAATTAATACTGATCACAACCACATTACTTTTTTAGTTTAAACATTTTGAGGAAAAACGTATTTCAGTTGCTTCTTTGCCTAGTGGGCAATTTGTGTCTATTGTACCTAACCACTGTGCAAGTGGGTCTTTTGTTGGTAGCACACCCATTCCTATTCCTTGATTCCCTTGTCTGCTTCTTTGCTCCTGATTTAAATGGTACGCTGACTTGACTGAGTCATAGTCCCCCTTTATATTTCTCTAAACATGTTTTATATCACAGGCTGCCAATTATAAGAAATAACACTATTTGCAACAGTTCGGCCTTCACAACTTACGTCTATGGTCTCTACTATTTGCTTACATTAATTGTATAGATTTGCGGTATTACACAGTTATATAAACAAAATTACATATATTCAATTTGCATGGAAGAATATAATCATGGATGGAGGATACTGTACTTCCCACAACTATGGTTTTCCTTAACATCAACAGCAGGGAGTGCCCTAGGACCTAGCCCCACGATCAATGTACCCTTTATACATGTTACCAAACCCACCATCACCAATTTCCTCACAAATAAATTTATCAGAGCATTGCTTTGCATCGTGCATTCTCTGTTATGAGCTCATGTAGTTACTCAAACCCACCTACACTAATAATGAAAACATTATCAAGATTTGTTTGTTTTCTAAATTTCTGTAATTAGTTATTCTTCTTTAATTCACTTTGATGGAAGCACGTTACATATATGGTTAAAATGGTTGTGAGAATTTAAAAACCATGTGTTGGAAACCTCACGATTTGCAAGTTAAGCTGCAAAGTTATTATCAAACAGATTATCAATTAATTAAATAAATAAAATATAGAAGAATTCATCAACTGAAGATACCCCATGAGTGTAGGGAACTCAAGCTATTTACTTGTGGAACACACAGAAGGAAAAGCAACCTTGAACAAGAGAGAAGATTTTTTGAGCAAGAGAGACTTTCAAGTTTCAAATGTACACTAGGGAAAAAGTAGACCCCAAAATTGTGGTGTGAATGTAAATAGCTGGGATTTGGTTGATAAAAATCTTGTGTTTGTTTGTTTATTAAGGAGCCAAGCTTAAATTTTATTTTTAGGCTTATTTGATAAACTAGCGAGAGGGGCTTTTGAATCTACACTAATGAAAAAGTAGACCCCAAAATTGTTGGGGAAAAATGGGCATTTGCCCCTAATTTACAAACTATACACCAAAATACTCATGTTTTGAAACTATTTAGCAAAATATCCATGTTTTTGAAACTCAATTTTAACAAAATTGAGTTACAAGTAAAACTTAACATTAGCAATATTGAGTTCCATGCATATTTTGCCACTTAAATTTTTTTTGAAGATATCAAGTTTTACACCAAGTTTCAAAATAGAGGCATTTTGGTAAATAATTTCAAAACACGTGCATTCTACTACATATTTTTCAAATTAGGGGCAAATGGCTATTTTCCCCAAATTGTTGTGAGTGTAAATAGCTGGGATTTGGTTGATAAAAACCTCTTTTTTATATCTATTTATTTATTAATGAGCCAAGCTTAAATTTTATTTTTGGGCTTCTTTAATAAACAAGCTCAGTACAAATAATGGGCTTGATAAAGCTTGAAAATAGGCTTGAATAATAAGCCCAAACAATCTTTCTGCCGTGCACCCTATGATTTCCATGGTGGTACACATGGCCCACTTATATCCATTTATCTCATTTTCCATGTTTAAAAAGAATATATATGAGTTGGTTTAAGTTACATCTAGTGTAATTCTAAATAATTTCACCACCTATTAGAAACTGAAAGAATATGGATAGACACCCCATGTGAGCATGTCCCTCTATTTGCCTCAGAATGATTGTAGCATCTAGGAGTTATGGAGTAATGGTATTAGGCCATTACACTACCCCACTGAGTCCATTATCCCACTCAATATTAATGAAGTGGTGTGTATATAAATACCAAGAATGGTACCCATTGAATGGGAACGAATTCTGCATTTCTCATAGTGTTTACAGAGTATTGTGAGACTCTTAGATTGTGGGTTATGTTTGCATTACTCTGGTAGTGTGCAACACCGTCGGAGAAACATTTTTGGTTCGACGGTTATGCAAACTGGAATTTAAAACGTGTTGGGATAGCTGGTCTACGTGGAGGCTGGCTCTAGACAGCGTAGAACAATCTCAAAATTCCTGTGTAATCATCGGTTTTGGGCCAAGAGAGGTATATCGAAAAACCGATTACTTATATTCCACTGCAAGTTTCTATTTCTTACACCACCTAATAACTTGTTATTGAATTTATATTTTGACAATTCTACTGTTGGATTACATATTCTATTTGTTCTAAACATGCATGCCAATTTCCATACTTATCGGATGTTATTTATCATTCGATCCATAAACTCATCTTTTATGCATTATTTTAAACTACAAAAACTTGAATCTATACAATTGATAGATGACATGACTATTAATCTTTGATCACCTTGAAATTTTACAAGTATGGAGAATATATAAAGATAATGTAATCCAATGGTCGATTTGTCAAAATTCACATCCAATTAAAAAATATTGATTAGTGTAATATTGTTTAGAGTTACACTAGGTGTAACTTGAACCCACTCTATATATATATATATATATATATATATATATATATATATCAAAGTACTAGAATTCTTAGAGGTTTCAAGCAAAGCTGTGAACATCAAAATTACCCAACAAATGAACTAGTAGATGGTCTAATTACGAAACCTCTTCTTCTTATCTTAATTATTGAAGCAAAGCAGAACATGATAATTACCTGTGGACTATCATATTTGTACTTTTGTGAAGGCTAAATTCCAAGATGGAAATTTCTTTGTAATGAAAAGTTTTGTTGCAAGTATTTGTTTAAGAACTTTTATTTGTAATCGTTCATTCAGTGTAATTGAGGATGAAGACAAAAGTTTGTGGTTCACTTAAACTTCACTGTACGCATTTACAAATTTTGGTAAAATGCAATTATGATCAGTCGAGCGAATATAAGAAAAAATTTACAAGTTTGGACAAAACTCAATATTCAGTTGAGGAACAAAGTCATCAATAAGCTCATGGTGAAATTAGCTAACTTTTTTGCATGAAGCCTCAAACCTAATAGGAATTAGACTAAGCGAATTAAAGAAAGTTATTGGGGTCATGCAACACTTTACTTCTCCATCAATGAGCCTATAGAAGTAGAGTCCCACCTAATTTGGCAAAAAATTATGTTCTCTATTTCTAACCAAATGATTGCTTGCCAGGCCAATTCCCCAATTGGGTATTCTCTATTTCTAACCAAATGATTCTAGCTCGCGACCATCTTTTCAAGATGTCTAGCGCAAGGTTAACTGGGTACTTACAAGCTTAGCCATTGTTGAAGCTTCAACCTTAGACCTTGAGATCGCACCAAGATTTCTTCTTATTCTTCTTCCTAGTCTCGCTCGCCCCTTCTCTCTCTGCATTTTTGCCGATTGCTATTTTTGCATTTTCCCTTCTCTTTCTCTGCGTTTTTTGGTTTGTTGTTGTCTGCATTTTTCTCTCTCCCCTGTGTATGTTCCTTTGCACTCTAGAGTCTTATGGTATAATTTGAAGATGATTCACAACTTGCTTTTTGTCACTCACTAAAAATACATGCTGTCAACCACTCCTTTTTTTTGGGTTTAATAAATTTTTTAATGCTTTGTAGTTGTACGGCCACTCTGTATTTATTTTTTATTTTTAAAATTTTCTTAAATGGTTGAATATTCAAACGGGCTTTAGAATAAAACAATTTATTGGGTAGTCAAATGGGGTTGAGCATGACTTAAGATATATTAGACATAAGCTATTATAAAAAGATTAGAAGAGTAAAATATTGAGCTCTAACAAAAAATTATTTAGGTTTGCTTAAGATTTAATATATTTTATTTTACCTTATGAAAGTTATGATGTAAAAAATATATTTGAAAACTATATCTTTATATTTATTTGGACTATTTTAGTTCATTTTTCTACTTTTATTAATTTAATATATTTGTTTATATTTTAAATAATTATTAAATTAATTATGACGTTATCACGGTTTGGCTTTGGTTCTCAAAAATCTTGAACTTCTCATTCTTACGATTCATTGAACGGCGCGAGTTTCAAAATCATGGTCTAACATGCTCTTGAGCCCCATGTGTAAGCCTAACTAAAGTGCCAATGGTAACATGGATCAAAGATCTACATTGATATGGTTTTGTTCCATGTAAAACAATTTGTACCAAAGTATTCAATAATATGATACAGCTAACTTCAAAAGCTTATAAGGTGAATAAAGTGGAAAATCTCACATGTTGAGTTCTTTATGCCACCAACAACAATTTAGTTAACTACTTAACTTTACATGACTTTTACTAAAATTCTCTAAAGAACAACAATCATTTTAGAAGGTAATTGTAACCTACGTAATTGGCTTCAAAGCTCAAGGTCATCACTTATGGTTGTGCTAGTAAGATTAATAAAGAACCTGCCAGTTTGGTTTTGACAATTCCTTGTATGCAACAACCATTATCCTTTTTCAACCAAATAAGCCCCAGATTTGGAATGAGGCCTTATGAGCTTGTCAGCAACACAAACAGGAATTTGTAAAATTCTCTCAAAATAATTTTGGCTATAGAGTTTTCGAACTAATTCAGATTTCCACCTGAAAGTATCTTTGACTAGCACATATGCCACAACATGTAGGGTTTGTTTGGAATTCGCTTATTTTGTTAAAACTAAAAACTTTTTGTTGAAAGTATAATAGATAAAGGTAAAAGTCAGCTAAAATAGTATAGTAAAACTCATGAATAGTACCAAAAAATGCAATAGGATTCATGAATAGTAGTAAAAATAAGCTGAATAGTAAAATAAATTGATCTTTTAATTTGGAGCCAAACGCACACATATAGAACCCAAGCAATTTCATTTAACATCCATTTGCCTTTGCGAACATCCAATAAAATAGGAACACCCAAGTGTATAAATATACACTTGGATGTCTATAAAGGTAACACTTAGTACCTATTTGGATATAGCTTTTTCCACATCTGCGTCTGCATTTTTTTTTTTTTTTTTTTTTGAAGCACTTTCCTAACTTTTTGTGGCTGTGGCAGTTTTTCAGTGGGTCCCGCGTACTGTTCATGGGACCCGTAAATCTCTTATTTCAATACAACTTTAATTAAAAATAGCTCACACGACACTATTCACACATTTTAAAATTATTTTGTTATAGTGTTTCCAATTTTCAGCAAAATAAACAGTATCCAAATCAAGGATGTCAATACCGAACCGGAGGCCGTACCGGTTTGGCTACCGGTACGATATATTTCGGATACCGGTCAATACCGGTGTACCGTTTAAGATTTACCGCTATTTTTTATATTTATAAATATATATATATATATATGTATGTATGTATGTATGTGTTTGTGTATATATATATATATATATATTATAATAAATATAAAAAGTTTACCATAAAACATTTCCTCAATTCAAAACTAATTATTCATAGTTTTAAACTTTAGTATCAATTAAAAGGGAAAAAAATAAAAAAATAAATAAAATAGAAAGCTTAAAAGTTACCATTGCATACTAAAAAAACAAATAATACTAATAAGTTTATGCAAATAAGTTACCATTCTTTCCTAACAAAAATTCAAAAATTACAAAACTTAAAAAAAAAAAAAAAAAAAACCTTTTTCTATACCGACTGGTACGCCTGGTACTGGCCGGTATTGCCCGGAATTGGTCGGTACGCCTGGTACGAGGCCGTTACGGCCGGTATTTTTTCCGGTACGAAACAGGGGGGTCGAGCGTACCGGATTACTGGCCGGTACGGTATATTCCGGCCGTACCGGCCGGTACGATACGGAATTGATAACATTGATCCAAATGGACCCTTAGTATATATATATACCAAAAAAAAAAAAAAAAAAAACTACATCCTTTTTAACTTTTTTTTTCTTTTCCTTTTCCATCCCCTTCAAATATGATTGTAAAGTGCAGCTTTCTATTGGTGAGTTCTAGTTTATTTGTTGGGTAATTCATATTCAATAAAAAGATACTAAGAAAAGTTGTAACTTTAACCTATAACTAATTTTGTAACTAAATTTTGTCATTATTTAATTTATTTATACTGTAATATTTACATTTAATCAAAATGTTATAACATTCTATCCAAAAAAAAAAAAATGTTATAACATAAAATGTATAACCCAACTTTTATCATTAAGTTTTCTTCAAAAAAAGAAACCTTTTGTCATTAAAAAAAAAGGGTAAGTTAGATGATGAAAGAATTTTTTTTTTTTTTTAAATCAAGAAATTTATTTTAAAATTTTTTCAACATTAATACTAATTTTTTTTTGGGAGAAGATCTTAGTTTTGTTTCTATTTATTTTCATGTCCAATGGAACCCTTTAATGGGCCCAAGTGAGACTATAGAGTGGTGGAGCCTATTTTGATTTAGAGCCATTGTTAATGGACGAATCTGCCTTGGATCATGGCACAGGACCAGGTGGTAACTAAAAGGGGGTAGAAGGGAAAATTGGCACATTAACATTTTTTCAATGGTACTTGATATTTCTGAAATAAAGTACTGTATAAATTAATACAAATGACAATCACATTACTTTGTTTTTATCCCTCTCTCTCTCTTCAAAGCTCAGGTATGACAGATTTCTGGCTCTCAGTCAGTCACTCTAGCCCATCAACATTTGATTTATTTTGGTTACCCAGTTGAGAGAATTTATGGGTTTTGGCAGATATGTCTGCATGTAGTCATTAACCACGTTTACAAAGATATTCATGGAGTTTTTCTATACAATTCTCTTGTTTCAAAATTTCTGTAAAATTCTCAGTCTTTTGGTGACTCTGATTGTGGTGAGGAGCTCAATCAATTTGGATGGAAGCTTGCTGGAATTTGGAAAAATGGGTTCAAATTCTCTGTAAGTCATTAGAATTTAAAAAAGTTGTTGTTTGTATGGAGAAGAACTAGGTAGCATGCTAGGCTTTTTTTTAATTTAACATATTAATGGATTTTTACCAAGATTTGAACAAGAAATAAATTTTAAAAAAAGTGTAATTCTCATTCACTCTAACCAACCACATACATCCAACCACTTTAATGCCCTAACTCGGATACAAGCTTACGTTATTAAACTCAGCACTTTTTTATTTTTTATTTTTTTGAGAATCAATACGAAGAAACTTTATTAAATCAGCCAAAGTCTGATATAAGATTAAGCTCGGCACTTGGTATGGTTATTGCAACAATTAATAAATAAAACAATTTACCTGTATTTTATCGATGTGGGATATTGAGGACTGTTTTGCTATTTATTCCAAGTGTCAATGTTCCTTTTTTTCCCACTATTTTCTCGAACACGTTATCGCTCAACTTTGTTATTCACGTTCCTTTGTAAATCTAGAGAATGGACTCGCTTCTGCGTTAAAGCCATTGAGCCAAATGGACTCGCTTTTTGGTACCCGTTTTCCCTCTTTCACTTCTTCTGAAAATATTTGCGTGCGTCTTTGTTATGTATAAAATAATTAAATGGTAGTGAAGAAGAATTTCAAATCCGCAATGAAGTTTTTGGAGTCTAATTTAGCGGAAGCTTTAATTTTTGAAGTGTCCCATATGATAAAAATTATTTTCTTTTTCTTTGTCCTTCATAACAAAACAGAGTACTAGTAGTGGTTGGCCATTTGGGTTTTATGCTAAAATTCACTATTTGCTTCAATGCTGATGGATTTCTTTGTGAAACTATACTTACAAAAATCTGGGTTTTGTTGTAAATTTGATACCTTTTCATAATCTGAAGCTTAGTCGCTTTAAACTTGTAGGTTAATTTCTGTAAACTTAACTTGTTATTTGCAGGTATATATGTGATTAGATTAGATTAGATTCAATTTAATTTAATCCAAATGTAGTTGTATAATTATGAAAGGAACTATTCTGATTTTTTATAAATCAGTTCGCTTGAGCCTTTGAGCCTCTAGTTCTTCCAATTTCTTTGAATGTATGTATATATGTATGTTTTGAATATTTGTAATGTGAATGCTGTGATGTAGGAATGGAGGATATTCTGAGGAGATATATCTTTGGGAAGAAGAAGACAACAGAGTTGGTCACTTGTAAGTACTTCAAATACCGGATTCCTTGAAATATTGATTTTATATAGTTGTACTTGTATATTTGGCTTGCTATTTTCATTCTTTACAAATATTTCAATGCTTGCTAGTTCAGATTAAGTTATAGTTGATTAGAAGGCAACAGAAAAATTCCCTTCACCACCACTTTTTGGCATTATATATTGTTGGAACAATTGAAGAAAAGAAAGTAATATATAAAAGTGCACTTTAAATACAGCAGAGAGAAAGTCGAAAGTTCTTACAACAATAGATTGGAACTTTACATAAGAATTATTTTCTGAACGAAATCGAAGCATCTGATGCAAGTTTTAGTTTTTGGGGTTTTGTGTGCTTGCATGAGATTTTGTGGATAAAGTTTTTATAAATCTTTGTTTGATATGAGCACAAATTGGAACGTTAGGCATGTTGGATTACACTCTACAATTTTCTTATTTTTTTAATCAATCAACAGTTGATTTAAGGTCCCAAGATGTCTTTTATTGACACTTCAATGGCATACTCAATGACAATATGCTTGCCATACATATTCCATGCTTACTTCACTTCCTATCTTGCAGGTGATCCGCTCATCCTTAAACAGAATGAACTGCACCGGATCATGCTGCCATTTATTATTAGCTGCTCCTTTCTAGGAAAGTATACCACAATCTTGATATGGTGGTGATCTTTAAAATGCCTTTTTATACACTAGTGCGGATGATTGACGAACCCTTTCACAATTAACCATAAATACACACACACACATCTTGGTACTTAAGTTTATGAGCTGAATGCTACTTTTGCTTGGTGGGTTAAGAAAATGAGTTTGTTTTATGGACCTTGTTTGATACTATATTGGAATGACCTTCTACAGGCTCCTGTTAAGGCATTTTTTTGTCCAATTCCATCTCTAGATTGAGATATTTACGTTTGTATTTTGCATATTATTTCAGACAGTTGTATCCTGGCATCAAATAGTTGATATTGACTATTTTTACCAAGGTTTAGAAACATGATGTCCAGAAAAGGGATACAGTGATTGATGCCACTTTTGGTAATGGTTATGATACTAGAAAAATAGCTGTTGTCTCACTTAATGAGCTAGACGTTATGCTAAACTCATAAATGCACACTATTCATGGGAATTAACAAGCTAACAGCTACATAGAAAGAAAGACCACTCCACATGAAAAGGTACGCTTTATCAAAATATACTTTACTCTCTTTCTTAGTCTCTCAAATATTGACAAAGGCATTAGAGGGCCCTTGGCCAACACCCCACCGATGTTCAAGCCATAGCCTCTTTGCTGTTTTCTTTCGCAAGATTCGTCCACTTGTGCCTGGCTAGACGAAGAAAGCATACTGTAGATTTTGACTCTAACAAAAACCATATTCTAGACGTGATGCTCTCCTTTTGATCATATTTTTTTATTTATAAAACCAATATATAGTAGCCATTCTTCTAACACATCACTCAAACAACCAAATCTTATCTTTACACCGAGTAAAAAAACAAAACCCCTAAAAGAATTTGTTTCATAACTGATACCTCATGACTTTTGGTGTTTCCAAACAAATAAACTTGGGTACATATCCCCTTTCCCGCATTGCACATACGAAATTATTAAAAAAAAAAAAAAAGTGCATAAAAAGCAATTTAACACCTAAATATACCTAAAACTTTACTGCATCTAACTTCTATATGAAAAATTTTAAGCAAGCAAAGCAACCTACCATTTAAGATTAGTAATAAAAAAAAACACATGCATATAAGCAAATTTAAAGAAGCAATCATCAATAATTTATTAAAGCGAAGTTCATGTGGAATAGGATTATTATATCTTCTCCAACACAAAAGAAAACGAAATAAAGAAAGAGCAAGAGAAGAAAGTTAGCAAGGGATTTATGCTTCTTGCCAACTTAGATTTATATACTTTTCTTTCTCTTTTATATATCCACTTTTCCTTTTTAATCTTGTTTAATCTATGTCCAGTCTTGTGGTTTTCCCTTCAGGGATAAAATGTATTCTACTTAAATATTTGTGTTCTTATGTTTATTTTATATTTTCTATTGTCTTGGTAATTATTTGTTGGATTTTCATAAATCATGAAAGAATAGATTGCGGCCTAATACCGCTCCCAAGTCCCATCCAAGGAATTCAGCTAAAAAAAGAAGTCCCACCCAAGGAGTTTACACATGGTCTTCTACTTGATTCATATATGGGGCAGAGAATACAGCATATCAATTGTGAGTGTTTTGATTCTATTCCAAATGGTATTGGGATAAAAGGTTTGGCCATTCATTACTTTTTTATTCCCAGTCGTCCAGATTTTCTGAATAGCAAATCGTGGTAGACTATATAATGGCAAGCTATTTTAATCTAACCCTTAAAACTGAAATCGTGGTTCTGTCTAAATTGTCTAACCTCTGCCAATGAAAAGTAATGACACAAATCAGACCGGTCTTTGTCGTAGACTTGTAGTCACGTCCACAAAAGTCTAAAGGAGTCCCATATAATAATACAAACTTCTGTATCTACCTCTGCTTCACACTAACATTTCACCAGCTTCCAGCTGTTTGCTTGTCCAAACCAATGAAGCTTCTCAACCCCAATAGTCTTCATGTGATTCTACTCTTTACTATAACCCTGCTGTGTTTGCAACCTACAACTTCTTTCATTCCAACAAATAAGACTGATCGTTGGCCTTCCTTAAATTTAAAGAATCCATTGATAATGGTACATGCTTTCAATAAAATTACCAACTTTTCATTCAAAGAAAGAAAAATTAAGAAAAGGGTTTACCATTTTCTTGTCCCTATTTACTGAATCTTCTCATCACAGGCATGAGATCTCTACAGAATATATTTTGAAAAGAGTACAACAGTGGCATGCGCATTTGAGCTAGAATTGGACCATATGCCAATGAAATTATTGCCAGAGACATCAGGCAATTCAGGCATTGACAACAACCCATTAGGAAGATCATATTCTATAATGAATTATAAATGTGTCAAGAGTAGCAAACAAATTACACAGCAACAACATGCCAAGCAAATTTCGTCAAGTATCATATTCTGCAATTTGATCAGCCATTGGTTGCTTCTATTCCAATGAAACCAGCCCCAACCCAAATATCTAATAATATGATAAAGTTAACATTACAAGCTTAGTAGACAGTAAAAAGACTTGGAAATCACATACATGTTGGGCTTCTAATGCCAACAATGACAATTCAGTTACATGACTTTGAGGGTGTTTGAACTGAAACAGTTTCATTATTTTGTTTTGACCATATGAGATGTTGTATCCACCTAAGCTCTAGTGTTACTTCTCTCATGGCTCGCCTCTCATCTCCCTTCTCTTGATGCATCTCAATGCAAGCTCAGAAAATGTGTGAAAATCCTCATTGCTTCCTTGGCTTAGGATCGTAGTTATTAGTAGTCTGTTGTATGTCCTTGGCAAAGAAAATCTTGATTGGCTCTGTATCTCTAGCTTTGTTGCAGGTGGTTTGCTTTTCTAGTAAAATTGCTCCATTGCGGGTGAAGTATTCTTCTTTGGCCTCAAATAACTGCCTTGCTTTCTTCATCCCGATACTCTTCTCTGCCCATAAAGTTACCAAACAAGTGGATATCACTTCATATGTAGTTAAAGCACATGTATCTTTAAATAAAATTACGTACAAAAAATAAAAGAGAACTAATCTCTGCTAATTATGATATATTTTGCCCTGAAAAGGGTGTGGATGAAATGAGTCAACAATTATATATGTACATGATGATAAGCAAATGGCCAAAGTCCATTTTAAGAAGAAAGTTACCTCCATAATTCATATCATGAGTATTGGAGCAAATTCAAATATGTAATTAAAAGAAAATTTTCAAGTAGCTTTATAGAAAGGCCACCCACCAAAGTTAGACCAAATACTCATCACAGTGTAATCAAAATCTTAACAATTGCCTAGAATTTGTAACAGAAGCAATTAGCAGTGTTTTTGCCGCTAATATCAGGAAGTAAGGTTACAGTTTTGGTCATAGTCAGAATATAAGTTGCAATATGATACTTCATGACAAACCCCAATATATTATACTACTAAAGTTGACATGGTCATTATAATTAATGAAATGTCTTGTCCAAAGACACGCTAAAATAACATAAAATATAGCAGAGATTAAAAGAGATTTTCTATGTCTATTGTGCCAGACTTTACATTTGAAATGGGATTATTAAGGTAAATACAGTTAAGTCAAATCTTTGTTCCACTACTAATCTGCTAATAATTGCTTGTTAAATTTAAGGCTGGATATTAGGTATTCAAATCAAAGAGACATAGTCACGTACAAGCTTTAATATCCTCGGTCAACAACTCATTGTTTAAACAAGATAGGTGTGAAAGTGAGAAAACAACAACAAAAAAATTATTCAACTATGGAATTTCTCTCTAGAAAGCAAGAAACTTAATTTCTGTGGATTTCTATTTTGTTCTAAACAAAAAGTAAGACTTTGGTGATGGATTTGAGCCATGATACATTGATAGCAAGGAATAAAAATGTACAAGATTAAGAGTCCACTATGTGCTATCGAAGCAAAATTTCATAAAGAAGTTGGGAGCAATGGTTGCTAGAGATTGAGGCTCTGTCAAAAGACATCTGTCCTCCTCTCCAAACCCAAAACATCTGTCCACTGGTTCCTAAGCATCTGAATGTCCTTCATTAGCTTGATCTGCCACCTCTTTGTTGCTTCTATTCCAGCCTCTCTAGTCCAGCTCAAACAACCAGCCATGGACCCATCTCTACTCTTACAAACAAAACTGAATGAATCCCCTCCATTTCGTTCTTCTACCCTTGCTCTTAAAAAAAGCCTTTAAACAGTTCCAAACAAATAAAACCCCTAGCATACTTAAACATAAAGCAACCATATTATACGGAAAGGACAAGAAGGAAATATATAAGAATTAGAATTCTAGTTTATTCATTTTGAACTACCTGTCAATGTGTCATGCCTTTTATTAATGGGCTTGTACTCATGGACTTCTAAATAAGGACAACTCAGAAGCCTAATTTCGAATGTAAGAAAAGAACATGGGATAGAACAATAAATCTATATACCCTTGGCAGTAAAAGCCTCCAGTTTCAATGTTTACTTGCTTTCCAGCACATTAAGTGCTTTGTCTTGCCATTCTTTTTTCGTACATTGTAAATAATATATAAATAACTGTTAGGTATGCAAGTGGTCATTTTTCTTTTCATGACGTCTTCTAGGAATAAGCCACTGAAAATGAGAGCTGGATAAAAGAACATTCATAGAAAGCGTCTTTTTTACATCAATTTTACCAACACAAACTAACAACTAAGCCTCTTTACCAATTATAATTTTTATATAGAAACAGAATTGAAAGTTTGGAATTTTATTGAGTCTTAAAAAAAAAAAAAACTATTTTATTTTAGTGAAATATTTTTTATTTGATAATCACAACTGCTACAAGAGGAAAAATTCAGAAATAAAACAGGAAAACACAAAAAACCCAGAAATAAATTTGACCTTTCTCTTCCTTTTCCACTGTTTTACCATCAATCAAACAGAAAATTGAACACAAACCAAAATTTAATAAATAAATAAACAAAAAACAGAGAATTCACACAAAGTATTGAATAAGACAAGAGAGAGGACCTTGAGGATGCGGTTCACGTTGTCAAGGTCGATGAGATGAAGAGAGAGAGAAAGACACAGTCTGTTGAAGAGGAAAACAGAGTCCACTGAGAAATTGTGGCGACTGGAGTGGAGTAGTGTGAACATGACAATTACCCAACAACAAGTGGACTAGAAAAGAAAAACAGTGAAAAGAAAGAGGAAATGAGGGAATATTATTGGTGGGACCACCAAAGACAACGAGGTTGACCAAAAAAACCCATTTGCGTGGCTTTTTTCTTTTTTTCATTTTTTTTTTCCTTGTTTTCATTCAATTATTCTCATTTGTTTTGGATCGTTTGGCTTGTATTTCTTTTAATATTTTATAAATTGCAGAACCCACCCTTAAGTTTCTCCATAATTCATTTTAATCCTCTAACATAGTTTCATTTTAGTCCTTTAAATTTTGGATTTATTCAATTAAGGTTTTTTCGTCAACTTTTGTAAAATTTTTTGATAAAAACAAATTTGTAAAATATTTTTCAATTATTAATTGAATTTTTTTTTATAAAAATTTAAAGATTGAAAAAATAGCTACAACATATAATAAAAGTTTATGAAAAAAATCTTAATTAAATAAATTTTAAAGTTAGAGGACCGAAATAAAAGAAAACAAAGTTAAAGAACTGAAATGAATTTTGCTTACATTGTATAGATTTGCGGTATTACACAATTTTTATAAATAAAATTACATATATTCAATTTACATGGAAGAATAAAATCATGGATTGAGGATACTGAACTTCCCACAACTATGGTTTTCCTTAACATCAACAGCCGAGAGTGCCCTAGGACCTAGCCCCATGATTAATGTACCATTTATACATGTTACCAAACCCACCATCACCAATTTCCTCACAAATAAACTTATCAAGCATTGCTTTGCATCATGCATTCTCTGTTATGAGCTCATGTAGTTACTCAAACCCAACTACACTAATAATGAAAACATTATCAAGATTTGTTTGTTTTCTAAATTTATGTAATTAGTTATTCTTCTTTAATTCACTTTGATGGAAGCATGTTATATATATCGTTAAAATGGTTGTGGGAATTTAAAAATCATATGTTGGAAACCTCACGATTTTCCAATTAAGCTGCAAAGCTATTATCAAACAAATTATCAATTTATTAAGTATATAAAATCTAGAAGAATTCATCAATTGAAGATACCCAATGAGTGTAGGGCACCCAAGCTATTTACTTGTGGAACACACAGAAGGAAAAGCAACCTTGAACAAGAGAAAAGATTTTCTAAACAAGAGAGACTTTCAAATGTACACTAGGGAAAAAGTAGACCCCAAATTTGTGGTGTGAATTTAAATAGCTGAGATTTGGTTGATAAAAATCTCTTTTGTATTTGTTTGTTTATTAACAAGCCAAACTTTAATTTTACTTTTAGACTTATTTGATAAACTAGTGAGGGGAACTTTTGAATCTACACTAAAGAAAAAGTAGACCCCAAAATTGTTGGGGAAAAATAGGAATTTGCTCTTAATTTACAAACTATGCAGCAAAATTATCCTGTTTTGAAACTATTTAACAAAATGCCCCAATTTTTTAAACTCAATTTTAACAAAATCGAGTTATAGGTGAAACTCGACATTGCATATTTTGCCACTTAAATTTTTTTGAAGATATCAAGTTTTACACCGAGTTTCAAAATAGGAGCATTTTGGTAAATAATTTCAAAACATGTGCATTTTACTACATACTTTTCAAATTAGGGGTAAATGGCTATTTTCCCCAAATTGTTGTGAGGGTAAGCAGT
The DNA here is from genome assembly GCF_001633185.2 of Quercus lobata. Classification (NCBI taxonomy): domain Eukaryota; kingdom Viridiplantae; phylum Streptophyta; class Magnoliopsida; order Fagales; family Fagaceae; genus Quercus; species Quercus lobata. The sequence continues at coordinate 87,548,497 of NC_044907.1, read as the reverse complement.
TGGGATTTGATTGATAAAAATATCTTTTTTTATGTCTATTTATTTATTAACAACCCAAACTTAAATTTTATTTTTGGGCTTTTTTGATAAACAAGCTCAGTACAAAAAATGGGCTTGATAAAGCTTGAAAATAGGCTTGAATAATAAGCCCAAACAATCTTTCTGCCGTGCCCCTATGATTTCCATGGTGGTACACATGGCCCACTTATATCCATTTATCTCATTTTCCATGTCTAAAAAGAATATATATATATATATATATATATATATCAAAGTATTAGAATTCTTAGATTTGGGAACCTAGAAGCAGGAGGAAGATTGAGAAAAATTATTACCTATCAAACTCATAGACACTAACGTTGTAGAAAAGAAGAGACAGAAGGGCATCCCCACTAAAGGTTTAGTAATGGTTAGACCGAGCTTTTGCAAAACATGTGGAATGGTGTCAATGTAGAAGGGAAGACATTTGGTGAAGCAACAGATGAACAATATGTGTGTATGGGCCCATAGAATGGGGACAAGAGTTTAGCGTGTGTGTGTAATTCAGTTTGCGGAGTTTCTATGCTTAATGAAAATTAGAGGGAGTGAGAAGTATAATTTTAAATGGAAGAAAACAACATATTATTGTGGAAAATTTACAATGGGTAAAGCAAAATTTACCCATGGAAAATTCACACACTTTCTGTCTCCTCTAGTCATGGGAGTGCTCTTAAGTCGAAAACTGGTTAAAACTCTTGTTGTTGATTCATGCTTTTTTCAATTTCTATGGTGTTGAGGTTTTTCTTCTAGGGCCCAAACCCATTAGGAGACAACTCCAAGTCGAAGTACTTAATGTACTTGGGGCTTACAAAACAATCTTTGCGCTTCGGGACAACCATCAAACCTCATTTTTGTGAATGACCCCCTTAATAGAGAAGTTTATGTACTTTTTCATCTCTAAGTAACAATTACTTTGTACTTAGGGTCTGTTTGAATATCGTTTATTATTAAAACCTGAAGACTGAAAATTGAAAATATTGTAATAAAATAATTTTTAAATGTGTAAATAGTACTGTGGACCCAATTTTAAAGTTGTTTTTTTGGGAAAAGTAGTTTGTGGGTCCTGTGAACAGTGCACAGAACCCACTATTTTTAAAAGAAGTTTATGTACTTTTTCATCTCTAAGTAGTATTTACTTAAACTGCAAGCCAATCTTTGATATAAAACAAAAAGTACCGCCCATGACTGATCATAACAAAATGTTTTTTTCTTTGGATAAAAGGTAAGAAAACCAAATTTGGGAACTTAAGAAATAAGTTGAATTCCATGGCATATTTCAGTTTCAGGAAAAAAAAAAAGTGGAACTTAACAAACAAGTTTATCTCCATGGCTCATATTAGTCTTCATTATATATAAGAGAAGCATGTATTGTACTAATATTGAAGTGATCATTTGTTTGTAGTAGTAGTAGAAGTTCATAAGTATTGATGGCTTACATTCCTCCACACAAGCGTCACTCATACGAAGCTGCTAGCAGTAGTGAATCTAGTGATATGAATAATAGACCCTCACCAATCCCACAATCCCTTGTTCCTCAATTCAGAAGAAATCTTAATTTGAGGTTGCCACACAAAACCTTTTCACAAAGAAGTGGAAAGATTGTTTATAATTATGCAGAGCAGGCTATTTCCACATGGTTTCCTGTTGGTTTGGATCACAATCACCAGTTTCCATCTTCTGTACATGTTACCCCAGTTCCCTTGCAACTTTTTGGGAGAACAACAGGAACAAATCCACTAGTTTTGTTCAATAACAACAACAATCATCCAGGTAAATGTTATTATTTTTCAGCTCAGATTTTTTGTTTGTAACTAATTATTAATAATGGGTTTGTTGGTTTTGGTTAGTTGAGGAAGTGAGGAGTCCATGGGTGTATATAGCAGAAAATGTTGTGTCAGACTTGCTTTCTTCTTTCGAGAATGTCAGGAATGAAAAGTTGGACTTGGAAGACGTCAAGCCAAAGTTGGTTGCTAGATTCGGAAAGATTCTTTTTCATGAGTAAGTCATGCTTCTATTCTATTCTTTTTTTTTTTTTTTGGTGGGGGGGGTGGGGGGTGGGGGGACACCCTATGAAAATCTAATTCAGTATAATGAAAAAAAGTGAAATTATGAGGTTGGCACGAAGAAGTGAGTGAGATAAATCCAAAAGCATGAGTATTAGGATGACACTTATTTGTTATGCACTTTGCTACCTCAAACCTAAGCAAGGTTGTCAACTGTCAATTCATCTTTATCTTCTGACGAAGAAAATAACTTAAACTTCATTAATCCAAAACTTTAACGATACACTCAGTCAGTTAGAGTAACAATATGATATGAAGTCTGTTGCTGGTGTTGCTACTTAGCACCTTCTCGCCTTAGAAGTTCTACGTAGAGGGTGAGGTCATGAGTTTAAGACTTACTGGATGCCTGTATAACTTTCAAAAAAAAAAGAAAAAGTAAAAAAGAAAGGCATGTCTGGTGTCATTTATTACTAGATATTTGTCTCAACATTACTGAATCTTGTCATATAAAGTTATTACTGTAAAAGCACAAAGTCACACAGAGAAGTTGTCAATAAAACTCGGGCAATTTGTATCTAATGCAATTGTGCAGAAAACTTGCTTATGCAGATATGTGCCCTTCATTGTCATTCACCAAATTATAAAGGGTCTTAGTATAAACTTGTAGACAGCACTAAAAATCTAACAGTGGTGATATAGATAGCTATTCATTTCTTTCATTTCTCACCATAACCAAAATGGTCCAGTATGTAAAAAAGACAATTCTAATTCACATGATCATAGGCTTTCTCAATATCAAGACATTCATTGCCTATGGAATTGAGTCTAATCTTTATCTCCCTTCCACAAAAGCAATTTGGTACTTGGGCATTATTTTTCCTAACAGTGGTTTTAATCTATTGGCTAATACCTTTGCCAAAATTTTATACCTACAACTAACCAAATTAATTGGTTGAAAATATCTTATACTTCTAAACTCCCAAATTCTTCGGCATTAGAGTTTTAGCATTGAGAGGTTTCCAATGCTATTTTTACTGTATTGGCTAATACATTTGCCAAAAGTTTATACGCATGATTGAGCAAACCTTTTCAACGAGAATCCCTTATACATCTAAATCCCATTTTCTTTGGTGCTTGAGTTTTAGCATTGAAAGGTTTTTTAAAACAGTAAAGAGGCGTAAACTTCCTGGAAAAATTCTAAAAAATCCTTCCTTCTCAACAATTCCCCAAAATGTTGGAAATATGCCATAGTGAAGTCATCCTGGCCTAGAGCTTTATATCTAGTGATTTGTAAATGATAGTTATAAACGCAATGATGGTGATTTGTAAATGCCATTATTTAGTAGGTATATTAGCTAGCTAGCAGTTAGTGATAAATAGGTGTATTGACTTCCTTTATTGGATTTTTGGTTTTTTATCGGTAAGTGAACATAAGCACTTAATGGGTCTTGAACCCATGAACTTGGCCCTTCACCCGATTCTTATGGCGAGAGCATCTAAGCCAGAGCTCATTGGCAACTTCTCTAATAGATTTGATGCCCTAGATTTTGGCTAAGTAGCAATTTGAGCCCTTTGGTTTCAGCCTTCTACAAGAATCCATGTGCTTGCACAAATTAGTCCAATGTCACATCTGAGTGTCAATAGATTGACTGATCAAACGATTCATTTGTTTTGGCAACAACATCTGGATCATTTCATATCCCATTTAATAAATTGTACTAAATTGTTTGAAGTAATGAATGTATTAATATTGATGTTTTGTAACTTCGAAGATTTCACATATCAAATTTGTAATAAGAGAACCCTTTAATATACTTGGAAGAGTTAAGTAGCTACAACTTTCTCATGTAGGAGTCCTTCAATCAGCGAAGAAACTACAAGAGTAGGTTTGGCTGTAGAAACTACATTGAGTCAATTGAGGAGATCATTTTACACAAATATTCCTAATTCATATATGGAAAACATTATGGGAGAAGTTGCCCAAAAGATTAAAGTTGATTTTGAAGAGGAGAAAGATTTATACCATGTACAGGTATTTCTTTTGCTGAATACCTCTGCTTATTATATTCACAATTATGCCTTTTGATTTAGTTGGCCACTGACTTCCCCAATTTACTTTCTCATTTTGTATAGTTGTCTGATGCCACACTACCAGATTCAACTATTTCTTGCAAATGCAGTGTGATAAAAGAAGACAAAAGGCTTCAACTTTGTAAGGCAAGTTTTCTGCTCAATATTGGTGCACACTGCATTCAAATCATGCTTAGGTCTGAACTTGTTACCTGGGGTGCTGATGATTTGTTTTCTTCCTGTTTTATTAATTTTATGTGACAAATACATCAATTTAACATGAAATGTATAGAGTAAAAAAGATGATGAGATTAAGTATCTCCTAATTGCTGCCATTGTTTTTGGACAAATGGAATTTTTCTTACTATTTAAGGTTTGGGATTTGATTCATATGGAGAGAGAGAGAGAGAGAGAGAGAGAGAGGGATTTGGGACTAGCATTGGTGAAAAAGAAAAAGAATCTCTGATTTTTTTTTTTTTTTTCCTTTTTCTAGTTATATTTGACTTTCCTTCCAATTGTTTATTATGTGTGATTTGAGACTTATGTTCAAATGTCACTATTCTTGTAGATTGAACTACACCAATTGCGTCATATGGTCATAGACATATCGTGCCTTGATAAAAACTTAGACCTAAGGCTGATGCTATCCACCAAGAGGACCTTAACAGCTTTCACTGTAAGTTTCATGTCTATATTTGCTGCCATCTACGTTATTTTACATTATTTCAAAAAAAAAAAAAAATGGTCATTTTCATCCCAAAATCTTAAAGAAAACTACACAAGGAGAAATCTCTATGCTGGAGCTTTTATGCATCTGAATCCCCCACTTCTGGAGGAGAAAATATGTGGTATAATTTTTAATTGTCATGCATAGACGCGTGTCTCTTCAGGCAAGAAACTTACCGACATCCACCTGAGTTTCCAGCAAAAAGTTTCCTCTAGACGAACATGAATTTGGTATTTGCAATTAGAAGAAGGTTTCTATAAATTAAGTTTTAGTTTTGACTTCTAAAAGAGTTTGTTTTATGAGGTAACAGATTTGGACATGAACATTTTGGTCAGGAAATGGTTTCGCCTAACCTAAAGATTTAATTTTGACTCATTTTCTATTTGTTTATTTATTTACTAGGCTTTTAATCACAAGCTTTGCACGTGAGAAATTGAGCGTTTGATAGAAAAATAATAATAATAGTTGTGTGTTCAAAAGCTTTATACAATTATATAGGATGAAATAATTAGTAATAATCCTTCAAATTTTTTTTAACATTATTCAAAGTGTGTAAAAAAAACAAAACAAATATATATATACACACACACGGGAAAACAACAATAGACAAGATATAAGGATGGCACCTTTTCTTTTTCCTTTCTCGGACTTTTTGAGCAGAGGTGAAGCAAAACCTGGCCTAATTGTCTCCCAACCTTTATTTTATGGCAAACTAGAAGATGCTAGTAAGTAAGAGCAAGAGGTGTGCATTAAAAAAATCTAGTTAGATTTAAAATTATATTGGTTGAGTTAATTGCATATAATTTTTACTACAAAATGGATTATTTATATTACAAATAAATTAAAAATAATAACTTCATATCTTATGAACTTATTTACAAACTAACACAATCCAATCTCAAGTCTGTATAATTATAATGTTTTTATATATAATTATATAAGTACACTTTTATACATATATACACATGAACATATAATATTATGTATACTTAAATCAATGATTGTACTCACAAGTTTGTTCACAAACACATTATTATGTTTGAGCCGACTTATTTAATAGTTGAGAGTACTTAAGCTTGAACTTGGTTCATTTACTAAATAAACAAACACAAACAAGAAATTTCCCAAATTGAGCTTGAACTGTTTATAAATTATATATAACTTGGTTCATCTACAGCCATAGTACATTTGTGTGTGCATTCAAATGCCTATGTATACATGTGAAAACAAATAATAATAAAAAACATATTTTTATCATGCTGAAGTTAAGTTTAGGTTAAAGTTTTTTGGTCCTTATTGATAGAAAATTTAAGATTCAATATATTAATTTCTTCCCTCTACATATTTTAGTAGGAAGGATTAATTATCATCATCAATATATATATATATATATATATGATAACTTGTTATTAGAAGTGGGAGAGGGGGGGATTTGAACCTTAGTTCTCCTTATAAAGGAGACCAGTTAGGCACTAAGCTACAAGGATCTTGAAATTATTATCTTCTTTTGTATGAAGAAATTGGACTAAAAAAGAAAAATAGAAGAAAAAATAGAAAAAGAAAAAAGTTGAAAACAGAGAGGGGGGGGATTGGACTAATCTTTACGATATGGGATAGTTTTAGCATGGTATTTCTTTCTCCTAAGAGTCTAAGACTTAAATTTGTGACCAAACTAATTTATGTACTCTCCAGGATGATGAGATGCAAAGCATTAGAAGTCTTATTAATTCTGCAATTCTAGATCAAGATGTGAAGGGTGGGTTGAGATGGCCCTTGGGGAAGGCATCTTCTGGAGGTAGATATTGTGTGGTGGGGGTTTGGCACACAATAGCTAAAGATTATAAAAGTTCATCATTGAGCCTGAAAGTGAGACATGCTGATCGATATGATTTTAGAACTTCAACTGGGGAAGCTACAAGGGAGATAAATCTAAAGCTGAAAAAAATTGTCTCATTATTACAGGTAAGAAACTTATATAACTGAGATGCTTATTATAAGTGAATAAGGAGCTTAGTCCATGTAATCTAATTGAGGAACAAATGTCCAACTAGATTTGTTTTGTTACATTCTTTCGTGTAAGGACCATTCTATAACTTTACTTCAAATTAAATTTTGCCATCACATCATTAGATTATGTGTTCTATTTCATATGACTTAGATGTCATTTTCTATCAAATCCATAAATTCATACATTTAATGTTTTTGTGATTTAGTTAAGTGTCTAGCATTTCATAGGAGTCCGACTTCAATAGTGCTTATGCTTCTGGTCTTTTGTTGCTTACTACAGCATATAGATACAAATTGTGATGAGTATCTTTTTCTCTTTCCTTTATTTCTTCATTATGTGTTATGAACTCCTCTTTCAATTTTCAGGATCAGGAGGTTGAGGTTAGTTCGGTTGCTGAGATGCTTAAAGACAACTTGAAATTGATATGGGATCATTTCTTATGCTGTGAACATTTTTTGACATGAAATAGCAAAAAAGGTGGCGAAAAGATAAAAACAGAAGGGACACTATCCGGAAAAGGGCAGTTTAAATATTTTTGATATGTTTATGGTGTATTTGCTTACATTTTATGGCAATTTTAAGGCAATGGGCATTGATTCAGGACTGTGGTTTTTAGTATAAGATGATATGTCATCTTGTATTGGTTAGAAAACTATTAAATCATAGGGTCTTGTTATCAATTATTATAAAAATCCAATAAACTTTGATAAAGAAAACAATTAAACCCACTTCCAAAGACACCAAATATAATCCAATTGAATATTAAACATAATTAGTTGCATTAATCTATGGGAGAAAACATTGGTATACTTTTGAAAGCTAGAAAGTATTCCAACATGACATAGGTTGAGTCCAACTCTAAGTGACAGAATGAACCCTTGTTAGTAGGATTTCGCACAATAACTTAGTTCGGTTCTACTCATTCAGTTTTTCAATCACCACTGCAGTCCAACCATCAATAGCAAAGACACATTTCACTCATAGTTAAAGCTACAAAATAGCATGCCCAAGTAAGGAGACAAAACCAAAGAGCTTTATTACCAACATTACAACAAATAAGTCCTGACAAAATAAATTGTTGTTGCCACCCAATTAGAGACCTCCCTAATTCATTCCAAAGTGCTAAATCTACTGATTGATCAACCTAGAAGGTAACATTATCCTCCTTTCCATGCACTCTTTAGATTAAGATATGTTGTCCACCAATTCCAACCATAATGGAGATGAGATCATTCATAGCAAACTAGTTGTCATATCTAAAACCTACTTAAAATTCCCAACATTTCTACAAGATTATGAAATTTGAGACAATCTATCAGCAAAAATTTTAAAAAGAAAACATTTAAAATGTAATGGTATGTTCAAAGGACCTTGAACCTACGACTATTGGCAAATTCAAATCCAATTCAAAACTTCCTGCTCTATGAAATTGTGGATGGCATAAGCATATGGTCATGCCTACTGAAGTTTGAATTTTCAAAATTGGTGCTAACTAGTAATAGACTTTAAAAAAAAGTCCCCAGTCCACAAAGCTCCCACATTCATGGGGTCTAGAAGAGGAGATTGGTAGGCAAATTTACTCCTAATTTTTTTTTTTGGAGAGGCTGATTCTGGCCCGGTGACTAGTAACATACAAATGGACCAAAATCCTAATACTCACATATTATAACAAAATTAAATGATATGGCCTCCAACAATGGATTAGAACTAAAAATTTAAATCCATCAAGAAGTATGAGTAACTTAATTATCAGAGTGATAGAGATAGATTATGCAATGAAGTGATGAACATGTAAAGGCTTATTTTTATAATTTGTCTAACAATTGGAAGACCTCATCTTCCATATTGTAATTATGTGGAAGGAGGTTCCATTGGGTCTGTAACTTGTTGGTTTCATTTTTAACAATACATTTTAGGCCCAAATCCAAATCTTTGTATGGTTACTAGCTATTAATATTTTACTTGTCCACTGCCTTCTACAACTTTTTTGATTTTTTAAAAGAATAATTTTGGGAAACAACTTTTACCCTTAAAAGACATAGAATTTAGCAACAAATCACATGATTAATTTCTTTCATCAATTCTACGTTTTCTTTGTGTTAGTTCCTATTCAAATTAGATTGGTATCCAATCCAATGAACGAGCATCCAAAGATGCAAATGAAACAATGCAACTTAAAAAGGAGACATACCTTGGCATCAAATGCAAAAGAAATCAAATGGAAACAGTGAAGAAGGAACTTCTTTCAAGGTTGTTTTTAGATGGAGGAATATTTCTTCCAAGTTCGATCAAGATGTTCTCATTTTCTTCGATGGTGGATACAAATTGAAGTCAAAAGAATCATCATCATTGACAAAGTTCTGGGCCATTGAAGAATAACCCAAATCAAACCCATCACTAAAAGTTGAGCCAATTCCCAAATCTGGCAGACCCAAGTGTAAATCGGACCCATATGATGTCATATTATTTGGAAGCTCCATACTAGATGGCAAAGAAATGTGGCTTGTGTCATCAAGGACAAGGACTTGAGGAGGCTGATATTTTCTTACCATATGGTGACAGTCCATCAACATGAAAGCCCTTCAAAGGAGAGTCAAACTCATTACTTGTTGTTTTAATACTTTATGAGCTGATTCATTTCCTTTCACAAGCATTTTATTAATTTTTATGAAATGCTATAAACTTTTTTGATAGGTATGAAATGCTATAAACTTTGATAAAGGAAATAATTAAATCCACTTCCAAAGACACCAGACATAATCCAATTGAATTTTGAAAAAAAACAAATGTATTGCATTAATTTTATGGAAGAGAAATGTTGTATACTTTTGCAAGACTTCCACAATTACATAGGCCGTAGTATAACTCAAAGTGATTGCATAAACCCTTGTCAATAGGATTTCGCACAACAACTTAGCTAGGTAGGATTTGGCAGCGTATTAATAATCTGACTTTTCTTTTTAAAAATTATAGTTGTTTTTTCAAAGATAACTGGATTACATGTCATATGCTTTCTAATTATTAAAGCAAATCGAATAAACAAAAGTAATGAATAAATGGTCTAGAGCTTGCAAGATTTTAGAACATTGAACACTACATGATTCAGCTTACCTTGATAGATCTAAGGCATTTTGTTCTTTAAGAGTTTAACTTAAAACACCTAAACCTGTTTCAAATTTAATTTAATAGCATTATGTTATGAACCGTGGACATGTGGAGTTAGAAGAAAGGGCTGAGCCGAATAGTGGCTAACATGGGCCAAGTGATAGAGATTGCCTCAAGTAGTAGTTATCGTGTGTTAGGATAAATTGTTATTGAATTCAATTAAGTTATTGTTAGGATAGGATCTATCTTGTGATAGAACTCTATTAGGAGTTATCTTGATTTCCATTCTAGTGTATTTAAGCATTAAGGATGAATAACATGAGGCAAGAAGAATTTAACCCAAACACTCTTTTCTTCCTTTTTATTCTAGGAGGGTAGTCGCCTCGAATACGACTAAACCATCCTATTATTTGCAGTTCACTGCAATTGGTATCAGAGCCATGACAACCATCCCACCAAATACACGTTCAACCACCAACGATGACCGCCTGGCTGCCTTGGAGGTTAGCACCCATTCCTTTAAACAACAAGCCGACGCTCAAAATGAAGAATTTGCAGGCATGAAGGGAGCGTTGGAGCCCCTCACTGATGCCGTGGCCAAAATGAGCCGAGCTATGGAGGACAGGGGAACTCGGGTTGATGAGGAACAGAGCAGCAGTGGCAGAGACAATGGGTCCATCAACCGGCATCGCGAGTATGGAGAAGGAAGCCGAGGCACTCAACAGGGCGGCTTGCAGACCAGATTTTCACGATTGGACTTCCCTCGTTTCAACGGGGAAAACCCAACCGGATGGATTTATAAAGCAGAACAGTTTTTCCATTATCAAAAAACAGAGGCCAACGAAAAGGTGTTGTTGGCATCTTTCCACTTACAGGATGACGCTTTGGAGTGGTATCAATGGTTTGAACAATCCCAACCAAACGTACAATGGGAAGAGTTCACCCAAGCCTTGTGCATCCGTTTCGGCCCTTCAGACTATGAAGATTTCGACGAGGCTCTCGCTAAATTGCAGCAAACGGGCACCGTACGAGAATACCAAACGCAGTTTGAACGCCTGGCTGCTCGTGTCCGTCAATGGCCTCAGCGAGCGTTAGTGGGTAGCTACGTCGGCGGGCTGAAAGAAGAGATCCGCGCAGAAGTTAAACTCTTCCGGCCCACCACCCTGCTTCATGCCGCAAGCTTGGCTCGGTTACTAGAAGAAAAACTGTCCAAACAACGACGACCAATATTCACCACAACACCACCCAGACCTTCACTGTCACAGCCCCCACCATACAAACCGTCCCTTCTTCCTACCCCAACTCCTATCAAAACCACCACACCCTTTCATCCCAGCAACCGAACTACCACCAATCCGACATTTAAAAAATTGTCATGGGCTGAGATGCAAGCGCGACGGGAAAAAGGCCTTTGCTACAACTGCGACGAAAGGTTCGGACCAGGGCACCGATGCAAGAAACAACAAATATTCGTCTTGGAAACAATGGATGAGACGGAAGAAAACTTCGGGGCAGTAGAACTTGATCCTGAACTTGAAGCATCACAAGCGGTGCCGGAAATCTCGCTCCATGCATTGTCTGGAGTGTCCACGCCCCGAACGATGCGAGTCACTGGCTTAATCCGTGGCAGAAAATTGCACATACTTATTGACAGCGGAAGCACACATAACTTTGTCAGTTTGAAATTCGCCAAACGAATGGGCTGTTCTACAACTCCGGCACCGGCTTTCCAAGTGATGGTAGCCAACGGTGAAAAACTACGGTGTGAAGAAATTTATGTGGCAGTCCCCATAGAGATACAAGGCTATAAATTCCAAACTAACATGTATCCTCTCAATCTACAGGGGTCAAATGTAGTTCTGGGTATACAATGGCTACAGAGTCTTGGCCGAGTTTTGCATGACTGGAATAAACTCTCCATGGAGTTTTGGGTCGACGATCAACAATTCGTTATACATGGGGAAGATAATGGAAGAGTGTTTCAAGAATCCATACACTCCATTATACGTCTTGCATCTAACAGTGTGAAGTTTTGTATTATGCCAATTTCAGGAGGGCCCACCAAAGCATTTATAACGGAGATAACTCGCGACCCATGCAGCGAACTTGATGCATTGTTGAGAAAATACCAGCAGGTGTTTCAAACACCAAACATGTTGCCACCGCCCCGTACCCATGATCATCGCATTCCCTTGGAACCTGGGAGTGGGCCTGTGAGTGTCCGTCCTTACCGGTACCCCCACATCCAAAAAAATGAGATTGAGCGAGCGGTCAAGGAGATGCTCGCCACAGGAATTATACGACCAAGCTTCAGCCCATTTTCGTCGCCGGTCCTCCTGGTTAAGAAGAAGGATGGCTCTTGGCGTTTTTGCGTGGACTACCGAGCATTAAATCGCGTCACAGTCAAGGATCGTTATCCAATTCCAGCCATAGATGAGCTACTTGACGAACTCCATGGTGCGACGTATTTCACCAAGTTGGACCTCAAATCGGGATATCATCAAATTCGGGTGCATTCCGACGACATTCATAAAACCGCTTTTCGCACCCATGATGGCCATTACGAGTTTTTGGTCATGCCGTTTGGACTCACCAATGCCCCAGCAACATTCCAATCCTTGATGAACGACATTTTCCGGGCATTACTAAGGAGGTACGTCCTGGTATTTTTCGATGACATATTGGTTTATAGCAAAACATGGGATGAACATTTAATCCATTTGGATACTGTGCTGCATACTTTGATGACTAATGGCTTATAAGTAAACCAATCTAAATGTTTAATTGCTCGGGAAGAAGTAGAGTACCTAGGCCATGTCATTAGCGCTACCGGCGTGGCTGCCGATTCGACGAAGATACAGAGCATGGCGGATTGGCCAACTCCGACAACCACCACTGGTCTTCGCGGCTTCTTGGGGTTAACCGGTTACTACCGAAAATTCATCCAAAATTATGGCACCATCGCCGCACCGCTCACACAGTTATTGAAAACGGATGGATTCCATTGGTCAGAGGCAACCGAGAAGGCATTCCACACTCTCAAGCACGCAATGACTCAAGCCCCTGTTCTCGCATTGCCGGACTTCACCAAACAATTTGTGATTGAGTCCGATGCATCAGGAACTGGGCTAGGCGCAGTCCTTATGCAGGACGGTCGACCCATCGCCTACTACAGCAAGGCACTTTCAGGCCGAGCCTTGGCGTGTTCCACCTATGAAAAGGAATTTATGGCCATCGTTTTATCGGTCCTCCAATGGCGTAATTATCTGTTGGGATGGCGGTTTCGCATTCGTACTGACCATAAAAGCCTGAAATATTTACTAGAGCAACGCATTTCGACCATGGATCAACAAAAATGGCTTGTGAAGTTGATGGGATACGACTATGAGATTGAATACAAACCAGGTCGTGAAAATGTGGCTGCCGACGCTCTTTCACGTGTGCATGGTGAGTTAACTGCAATCTCTTATCCACAACCCACTTGGTTGGCCATAGTTCGCCATGAAGCCCACAACGATCCACTCTTGATTGCTATGAGGGAAGACTTGCAAAAAGGGACTAAGAGCATTAGCGGTTATGAGGCACGGGGTGGACAATTGTGGTACAAAGGCAGGTTGGTCTTGTCTCCAAATTCTCTGCACAAGGAAGCCATCATTCAAGAGTTTCACAATACACCAGTCGGGGGACACTCTGGAATTTTCCGAACTTTTAAACGTTTGGCTACCAACTTCCATTGGAAGGGCATAAAACGGGATGTTCAACACTACATTCAGAGGTGTGATGTTTGTCAACGTAACAAGCATGATACGATGACACCGGCTGGTTTATTACAACCGTTGCCCATTCCGAACCGGGTTTGGGAGGATGTATCAATGGATTTCATTGAAGGCCTTCCAACATCAAGTGGCTTTTCCGTCATCTTGGTAGTGGTTGATCGACTCTCCAAATATGGCCATTTTATCGCCCTTAAGCACCCTTACTCAGCAAAGATGGTGGCAGAGACTTTTATCAAGGAAGTAGTGCGGCTTCACGGCATGCCGCGATCCATAGTCTCTGATCGGGACCCTGTTTTTACTAGTCGGTTTTGGTCAGAATTCTTTCGCCTACAAGGTTCTGAATTGCGTATGAGTTCGGCTTATCACCCTCAAACGGATGGCCAGACAGAAGTCCTCAATCGTTGCGTGGAAACTTACCTGCGTTGCTTTGCAAGTTCAAAGCAAAAACAGTGGCTCCAATGGCTGCCATGGGCAGAATATTGGTACAACACAAGCTACCACACCGCTACTCGCATGACTCCCTTTGAAGCTGTGTATGGGCGACCCCCGGCGACCATTCATTCGTATGTGCACGGCGACACAATGGTGGCACAGGTCGAGCACTCCTTGCGAAGCCGAGATGAGATTCTTCGAGTGTTAAAAGAAAATTTAGCTACTGCCCAACACCGCATGAAAATGAATGCAAACCGTCACCGCCGTGAGTTGGAATTTGCATCTGGTGACTTTGTATATCTTCGGTTGCAGCCATTTCGACAATTATCTGTGCGAACTCGAGGAAATATGAAGTTATCCCCACGTTTCTACGGACCTTACCAGGTAATGGAATGTGTGGGAAAGGTGGCCTACCGATTAGCACTTCCAACTGATTCCCGAATTCATCCGGTCTTCCACGTTTCACAGTTAAAGAAGCAATTGGGACACTTAGACCGCGCAGCACAGGAGCTTCCTAAGGTGCAAGACGATGGCAAGTTGTTGTTGGAACCCGCTGCACTTTTGGATTACCGTTGGAGCAAGGCAGGAAAGAAAGTCCTTCAGGAAGCATTAGTACATTGGACAGGAACAACAATTGATGACGCCACGTGGGAACCTCTTCCGGAATTACCACAGCTGTTTCCCCATTTGAATCTTGAGGACAAGATTCGTTCTCCAGAGGGTGGGAATGTTATGAACCGTGGACATGTGGAGTTAGAAGAAAGGGCTGAGCCGAATAGTGGCTAACATGGGCCAAGTGATAGAGATTGCCTCAAGTAGTAGTTATCGTGTGTTAGGATAAATTGTTATTGAATTCAATTAAGTTATTGTTAGGATAGGGTCTATCTTGTGATAGAACTCTATTAGGAGTTATCTTGAATTCCATTCTAGTGTATTTAAGCATTAAGGATGAATAACATGAGGCAAGAAGAATTTAACCCAAACACTCTTTTCTTCCTTTTTATTCTAGGAGGGTAGTCGCCTCGAATACGACTAAACCATCCTATTATTTGCAGTTCACTGCACATTACAATAGGAAACACTAAAAGATTTACAAAAAAAAGGAAAGCAAATATAGAAATTGTCAAAACAAAAAAGATGTAATTGCACAGAACAAAGAAATCTCAATGATCTTTAGCTTTTAGCAGTGGTGGTAATGCTCAAAAGCTGCTTGAAACAACTTGGCCTTCTAACCTTTTCTTGATCCCTTACTATCTCAGACTGATTATTCTTTAAACAACTGTCAAAACAATGAATGAAAATTATTTTTAACTATAATGATTATACATAGGCATTGGGTTAAATTTAATGCATATAAGCAAACAACTATATTTACTAATGGCAGTATTCTAGAGAATTCTGAGTGCAAAACATTGCAGTCCAAAAGGTTTAGTTGTGTATCAGAGAGTTGCATCAATAGCAAGGAACTTTTAAGCTAGGAACTCATGGGTTCAGCGGGACAAACTCAATTCCTAAAATATATTATTTGTATTATTTAAAAATATAAATGCTCTGAGAGAATGACAATGATTCATATGAATAAACATTTTTTTTTTTTTTGGTACAATGACACAAAGAACAAAAACAGCATTAGAATGATGATGACAACAAGGAGGCTTCATGAGTACTCATTGAACCCATTGGAAATATGTCAGTAAAGTGATAACTTACTTCAAAAGCTGCCTGAAACAACTTGGCCTTCCAACCTTTACTTTTTCCCTTACTATCCCAGACTGATTATTCTTCAATCAACTGGCAAAACAACAAATGAAAATTATTTTTAACAGGATATACCCTTCCATATGTAATTGGTTGTTTAGATGTTATGGTTCAAGTCAAAATTTTTTTTTTTTTTTTTTCACTCAAAAGTAAGACCAGAAGTTATCAAATTTATTTATAAAAAAATAAATAAATAAAAGGAAAGAAAAAAGACCCAAGAAAATTTTTATTCTTTTGGAGAAACAGGGCTAACTCTCTCATCCTGGCATCTTCTAGGAATAGAACATTCAAGAAAGCCTCTTTTTGACATCAATTGTACCAATTCAAACTAACAACTATGCCTCTATATCAATTATAATTTTTATATAGAAACAGAACTGAAAGTTTGGAATTTTATTAAGTCCTTAAAAATAAAAATAAAAAATCTATTGTCTAAAAATTATGATTTCCACACAGAAATCAAGAAACAAGCTACTGCTACAAGAGGAAAAATTCAGACATAAAAACAGGAAAACACAAAAAACCCAGAAATTAATATTACTTTTCTTCCCCTTTTCCATTGTTTTCCCATCATTCAAACACAAATTGAACACAAACCAAATATAAATTTAATATTAAAAAAAAAAAAAAACTGTAGGGTCACATTTTTTAGGCCAAGCCCAAAATGAATGGGACTTTAGACCTGTGAGTCCGGTACAATGAATTTGTAGAGAGTGGGCCAAAGAACTAGGTTTTAGCATATGAACAACGGTCATCATGGTGCTCTTTCCGATCAGGTTGAGGCGGACCGGATTCATCAGAGAGGATCGGTCCTTGCCACGGTCTGGGGAGCCTTTTCTTTTCAGTGCCTCTGGTGTGTTGGGGGGTTCCCGCCCCGCCCTTTCTGTGTCACTTTGCTCCCTTTTTATAGTAATTTCCTTCCTCCTGAATGAGGCTCTTAGGGTAGGTACTTGTCCCATCAGCCCTTCCTTCCAGTTGTTGGGAGTGGTTGTAAGGATAGAAAGGTATGGCCGTATCAGGCACAAGGCACTGAATGTGATAATGGTAGCCTTTCCTTTCAACACTTTCATTGTCCTTTTCTGCTTTAGTACTTTTCCCGCTCCGTGAGATGATAGGGAATGTCACTAGCGGTGGCAAGTTACCTCCTCCATCCTCGGCTACATTGTGCCGAGGAGAGATTTTTCCCATGGGCCGGGCCTTTGGCCCAATGTAGTCATCGACATGGGCCTACTGATCTTTTACCCCACACAGAAATAGATAATTCACAAAGAGTATTGATTAATAGAAGAGTGAGGATGCGGATGGATGACGTTGTCAAGGTCAATGAGATGAAGAGAGAGAGAGGGACAGTCGGTTGAAGAGGAAAATAGAGAAAGAAATTATTTAAGGAAAGCTGAAACTGAACTTACAATTACCCAACAAGTGGACTTTTACTATTGATGATGCCATAAAAATCACCAGTGAGCTACACGATCCTCGTATGCTTGAAATAGCGACCTGCAAGAAGAAAGAAGTGACCTAACAAAGAGCACCGGTGTGGTGCCGGCCAAATACCCTCCGAAAGTCAAGTTAGAACTATTCTCAACTCTAGAGTACTAGAGAAGGGTTAATTATGCGTACTTTGATTTATAAGGGCATTGGGGCTTTTATAGTAGTAAAAGGTTGGCACCTCTTTCTTGGTATAGAAGTCTTTTCCTTATAGGAATCTAGTAGTCCCAAACGTGATGAACAAGACCTTTCCTTGTAGAGAAGATCTTCATTTATGCATGTATCTTTCGGAATCCTAGTGCGACTAGGATTCCATTTACCTTAGGATTCCATAGCGTGTGTCTCAAGTATTTTCCATCTAGGGTTTTTGCTGTATCTATCCATAATGGGCCTTTGCATAAGTTGGGCTTGCTCTCTATTGGCCCACGGACCTGGATCCGTCAGGCCCATTTAATAATGCCCGTCAGGCTATATTTTTATCCCCTTCAACTATTATTACGAAACTTCTTATAAATTGAACTTACTAACAGAAGCCTACACTTCAATTAAAGGAATTTAATTTTCTTTCGTTGATTTTGGTTGGGAGAAAAGTGAAAGTGATGACTCATTTGCTTTGTTAAAAAAATGAGAAGATAATTTTTTTATTTTTTTTTATTTTTTTTTATAATAGAAAATATTGTTTATATAAACATACTCATAACTCACAAGCCTTGCTCACACAACATAAGAAATATTTTTTTGGGACAAAATACCTTAGATGTTATTTCTTAAGTTTTTCATCTTAAAATTTATCAATGCGGTTACTTAACTAAAAAAAATACACTTCCGTCCTAAGTGAAAAAATGCATATGACAAAATTTTAAGAAAACAACCTAAGAAACAACACTTAAGTATGTACCTAAGTCTTGTCCCTTTTTTTATAAATAGTAAAGAATAAAAAATTTCCAATATATATATATATATATATATATTATAGGTAACATAAACCAAACCCATTTAACAATAATATCTCACAAACATATAAAATTAATTCAAGTGCAAATGAACAACTAAATAGGACTAAATTATCCAACCCCCCTACTCTTTTTTTTACTACATTTAACGTTTATATAAAAAAAATTTAAGAAAGCAAAACAACCAGGAGTTTAAGAGTAGTAATAGAAAAACAAACATACAAAAGAACAAATTTACAGAAATTTTTATCAATACTTACATCAAGAAGATTATAAGTTTTGACTTCAAAACACACCTAGGGAAGTTTTATAGTTACCTTAATCAAAAATTGGTAAAGCTAAGTCCATGTGAAATAGGATTGTTAGACATTGTGCCAAAAAGAAGAAATACCTTCTCCAACACACACACACACACACACACACAAAAACATAGATTTATATGTTTTCTTTCTCTTTTATCTAACCTGTTTTCTCTTTTTTTTTAATCTTATTTTATCTATGTCTAAACTTTTATATTAACATTACCTTTCCTAAACATGCCATACTAAAATTATATTTTCTCATTTATTAATTAGATTTCTTTATCCCGTTTATATTTCTTTATCCCGTTTATATTTCTTTATACATTTCGTTTATGCATTTTTAAGCAATTTTTTTAATATTAGAATATGATGCAAGATAACATAATTTTTGTTAATTTTAATTATCATGGGCCTCTAGTGCAAGATATCTTTCATTTCCTCTTAAAAAGTTGGTCTATTCCCAAGGTTCACTAGTACACCAATGGCCTCTTAATATATATATATATATATATATATATATATATATTTTAAAAGGTGATAAGATAGTGGCAAAGTGAACATAGATCAATGCTAATTATGTCTTAATATTCAATAAAAAATCACATTATTTTATTTGTGATTATATTATGCTTTGTTACATAGGAGGAATGATATAATTAATTGGCTTTCTTTTATTATCTTTTACTAGTTAAAGGCATGTGTGTTGCACGGTTTACTTAAAAAAAATATATGTAAATAAATTAAAAGATTCAAAACTATATTAATAATTAGTTAGTCACATTATAAAACATAATAATGTTATGACATATAATTAATACATACATTTGAGTAACTTTTTATGAGCACGGTGTGTAATATATAAATTTTACATATTAAAACATAAAATAATGATATACAATCAAAATAAATATGAAATTTATTTTAAATTATATACTTGAAACTTTTGCTAATAGAATTTTAGATGAAGTCAAATTTTTAATTTCTTATAGTTTAGAAAATAGATTGTTATTCATAATAAATTATTGGTAAAAGAGTTTGATCTACTTAACTATCTATTGTCACTATATTAATAATTAATGACAATTAACTATCTTTATGCATTTCGTAGTATAACCTATTACCAAAACACTTTAATTTTGAAAGGAAAAAATTGAAAAGGAATGGGCATTTTGAGGAGATAAAACATGGCATTTGACTTTCCTAATGCATAATGAAGACAAAGAAAGAATAAGTGTTAACCTTATGTGTGGAGTAAAGTTACTTGAGATGATTATATATGAGATCTTCACATGCTTTGTAACCAAATTGACAAACAAACTCTTCATAAGAGTGTCATTAAAAAGTAAAATAAATACTAAACTATAACTCTTAACTCATAAAAATAAAAATAAAAAATAAAAAAAATAAAAACTGAAATTTGTAAAACTTAAACTTTTTCAAGTGCGTGGATTGAAAGTTTTAAAAGTAGATAAATTAACACTTAATTAAAATTGATGAAAGAAAAACGTGTATTGACAAAATAAAAATTGTAGATAATTCTGTTAGGACATATGTGAATCATGTTAGGAACATATGTCAATTTAGAATTGGCTAATTCTTTGACAAAACATACTTTACTTGTAATTGGATAGATCTAAGATGTGTTTAATGCTTCAAGGAACGAGGTTTCAAGTTCAAGTGTTAAAGCCATGCAAATCTGTCCAAGAATTAAGTGAAGAAGTGCTGGATTTTAAATCTTGACAGCTAGCTCGACAGATAGCATCTATCGAGGTTTAAAAGGCAGCCTTTGCCCAATGCTCGATAGCTGCTCAATAGATACCCTATCTATTGAGATTTAAAAAAATCAGTTTTTCAGATCTGATTTCACTCCAATCCGTGTATACATGTTTGAGCGTTCTTTTCTCACAACCCTAAACATATATAAGGATTATTTTAAGGGCCGTCAGAGATGATGCACTTAGATGAAAAGTTTTTTCACAAGCATATTGTGAACCGGAAACGTATGCTTAAGTTCATCTTTCTCTTCAAGAAGCTGCTGTGTTTGTATGCCGTAGGGTTTCGTAACCAAGGAGATTCGTGATCTTCATCGTGTGATGAATTGAAGAACTTTGCAGCCAACATCCTTCTGAAGTTAGTGTTAGTCACGTACTGAGATTCATGCAAAGGAGTAAGCCGCGTATTGGGATCCGCACATTAATTGGTTAGTCACGTACTGGGAGCCGTGCAATAAAAGGAGTAATTGTCACTACAAAATAAGTCCAATCGGGTATTGGGGTAAAGGTTCAATTGTTGGTTGGTATAAGGTACTAGGATTCCTTTACTTGTAACCGCTTGTTGTGATAATAGTAGATTCTCAAGAGTGGTGACCTTAAATTCACTCGGTGGGATTTTGCCTCGGTGGTTTTCCGCATTCGTAAATAAATCACCCATGTCAAATTTATTTTTCGCTGCATTTAGTTTAATTGGTGATTTGTTTGTGCTACCACGCTTATTGCATGCTAATTGAAATTAATTAATCAACTTGGCTAATTAATTGGTTAATTCATCACTAGGGGTCAATACATTCTTGGCCTATCAAATTCATATAGTGAAGAAGAGGAAAAAAAGTTGATATCAACAATTAAGCATTTGTATCTATCCAAAAATTAATGTAGCAATAGTTTAAAAGTTGTAAACTTACTAGATTTAGTTGAAATTGCACATTAGTGGAGATAGAATTTTATATTGTTAAAATTTTAGCTAATAGAGTTTAATCTCTAGCAAACTATCTTCATAAGAGTTTCATTAAAAAGTAAAACCAATACTAAACTTAAACTCTCTTAATTCAAGGGAAATAAAAAAGTGAATTCGTAAAACTTGAACCTTTTCAAGTTTCTAAGCACGATTGATGAAGATAAATAAAATAATATATTTATCTAAAAAATCATAATAATAGAAAATTTAATGATTGATAAAAATCATGTCTAACCATATTTAATGAACAGTTAATATGAACAAAAATATAATGTTAGTCTAATTTGTGGAGTAAATGTTAGTCTAATTTGTTGAGGTGTGAAGCTGAAATCTAAATCTTTAAAACATCATGATATTGCTCAATTATTCTCCTTTTTATTAATTAAAATTATACTACTCAAGAAAATTAATTTAATCTAATAACGCACATATAAACATAACACAAATACAAATGAAACCCTTGTTGTAGGAGAGAATACAAAATTTGATAATTCTTTAATAATTAATAGATAAAGCGTATAAATTTATAGAGGTTTATAAAATGGATTTTATGGATTTAAAATTGCATTTATGACTCATAAGCAAAACTTAAAAAAACAAAAACAAAAACACGTAAACAAAGTAGAGAAATAAATACCTGGAATAGTTTGGATTGTAGGTTTGATAAAGATTTCTACTATGGATTTCAAAAACATCAAATAGCCTAAGTAATAAGGAAATAAAAAATAAAAACAAAGGAGAGTTAGATTTCTAAACAACATAAAAATTGTAAGAGAATGAGAATTGTTGATAATGGGGAGAAAAGAAGAAGAGGATGAAGTTTTGCCTAAGAATATATAAGAATACACGGTAAAACAATATATATATATATATATAGAGAGAGAGAGAGAGAGAGAGAGAGAGAATTTTCAATTGTGAGGAAATTAGATTTCTAATCATTCTATAAATTATAAGAGAAGAATAATTAACTTAGGATGTATGTTTATCCAAAAAAAGAAAAAAGTCATAGATTGAATAAAAAAAATTAGAAGTAATTATCTATAAAAAAAAATGCCAAATAGACTGATTACATTGAGTATGTAGTTGAATACGTTGCTTTATTTATTTATTTATATTCATGTACTATGTTGTTTTTTTCACACGTAGTAATATAATTTAAATAAAAATAGAGGATTAGATGAAGATCGTTGCAGATTTTTTAATTTTATTTTTATGTGTATTATGTTGTTTTTTTTACATGTGATAATATAATTTAAATAAAAAAAAAATGATTAGATGAAGAGTTTGGATTGTAATTAAATTAATATTTTTATCAACTTAGAAATTATAGGAGAAGAAAATAAGAACAAAATTTTTTTTTTAAATTTTTTTTTTTTTTTTTTTTTTTACAATTTGGTAAAGCCACTTGGCATAACTACGGCTTCTAAACCCAACTTTTATTATATAGTATATAATATTAACTTGTGTGTAGCTTTGTACATATGCACGGGTAAAATTATTATACAGTTCAAATTATACACTTTTTTAGAAGAAGTTCAAATTATATGTGGTATTAGCTTTTTTTTTTTTTTTTTTTTTTTAAACCATACATTACACGTGATTGTTTAAATATATATATATATTAAATTAAATTCAAATTTTATCTTATATTTAAATTCTCTATTAAAATCTTGGCTTATCATATTTTTTAATTGAATTTTAAATTTTTATTCCATAATTAAATTCCCCTTTATATATGATTATGTTTTTTATAGTTTATTTATATTCAATTCTTCATTTTTTACACTAAATTAATTCATTTGGCACAAAAATTTAAAAAAAAAAACTTAGATTAGATAAATATATGACGCAAAATTAAACTCCAATTGAAATCCAATTTTTACATTGAATTAACTCACTTTGCACAAAAAATAAAAAACTTAAATTAAATGGGACATATGGCGCAAAATTAGACTCTAATTGAATTCTAATTTGAAATCTAATTGGATTTTCTCCAGTTTTACCTATTAATATAAATATATATATATATATATATAGATAATTCATAAATCTTAATAAAGATTTTATTAGTTAATTTAACTAATTTCATTCAAAAAATCAGATTCTTAGCTATAGTTAATTGGCCACTTGAATATTTTAGTATTTTAATCACTTTTGCTTCAAAACTACAGGGGCTTTGTTGAGTAATATTTCAAAGGCAAGAAGAAAGGTACCTAAGCTCCCCCCCCCCCCTCCTTTTTTTGCTTTTGTTTTCATCTTTCCATTTTTTTTTCTTTTTTTTGGAATGAAATTTGTTAAATTCCATTTTTTTTTCTTTTTTGAAACATAAATATTAGATTGAAAAGGAAAGCGGATTACTTTCACCATAATGATTCTCTTTCATAACTTTATAATAAGATCATTATTGTTGTTGTCAAAAAAAAATTAAGAAATAAAAAATAAAAAATGAGAATAAAAAAGAAGAAAAAGAAGAAGGAAGAAGGAATCTATGTGCTTCAAGAAATATTATCATCTCTTGTGTTCAAAGACACTAAGAAAAAAAAAAAGGTAAAAGGAAAAAAAATTAAAAAGTAATCTATGCTCTTTAAGAAATCTTTCCATCTCTTCAATTCATTTCTGAAAGCTCAAATATGTGTATAAACACCCTTGAACGTTTAGACCCCCAATATACAAATTACCAATACAAGCTTTAAATCAAACAATTAATGTGTGGAACATGAACAAAAGCTTAATACGGAATTGGTAAACAATCTAAGCCAATTAAAATCACATCCACAGCAGAAAATAAAAGACAAAGATAAAGGGAAGAGAGATGCAAACACAAGGACAACACACGATGTGTTATCGAAGAGGAAACCGAAACCCTCGGCGTAAAACCTCTCCGCCGCCCTCCAAGCGGTCAATAATCCACTAGAAAATGTAGTTGGGATACATGAACAGCAATAGACCCTCCAAGCCTAATCTACCCGATGTACCTAAGCTCTCCAAGCTTCTTGCTCCAACGAGGTTGCGCCAAACCTTTTTCTTTTCTAGCTTACCGGATTCCGCTACTAGACCGTAGCATCCGCCATCCTTGGCATCTTCCAATACTTCCCAAAGCTCCAAAAACACTCAACACTCTAAATTGGTGTGGGTAGTGTTTGGATAGAAATCTCCTCTCAATAGATATGACAATGAGAGAGGGAATAAGAAGAGACTACAAAGGTTTCTCTCTAAGAATGAGTAGCTCTCTCTAATTGGGTGGGTGTTTTGAAGAAACCTCTCTTAGGGTTTTTCTTTCTGAATAGCCACACATATTTTGTGGGAATGAGGGGTATTTATACTGGTGTGAGAATGGAATGTGAAGAGTCAGGTTTTCCAAAAACAGGGCTGGCTGGCGACTTGACCTCGCGACTTGACTGAGTCGCGAGTTCAAGCCGCGAGCTAACTTAATGGTCAGTCTGGATTTTTGTCCTGTAGTGCTCCAGGTGGCATGACTGTTCAGCTCCCCTGCATGCTCTGCGCGTGTGTAACTTTTGGCGGCTTGCAAGCCACGAGCCTCCCGCGAGATCAAGCCGCGAGTCCCTGCTTCACTGCACAATCTTGAGCATTTCTTCACACTCTCTCACACACTACCCTTACATGATTCCCACCTAAATACAAGGTTTCTAAGTGCTGTATTACAAGCAAAGTTGTCACGGAATAAAGCCAACATATGGTTGATTAAATTCAACCTTACAATCTCCCCCTTTGGCTATTCCGTGACAAAACACCCTAAAACAGACTCTAGACTTAAACGTGAGTTTGGGAACAATGGCAAAACTCACTCACACCTAAATCTAGAAGCTGTGCAGCTCTTGAATCATATGAACATGAATCTCCTGAAACACAACAATACACCATGATCATTGTATGCAGAAAATCATAAAATGCATATGAAACAGGCAATATGTGATCAAGCAAAGATGGAGTTAAGAAACAAACCATGGCTTGATCAACCATGTGAACACCACAAGATAGTGATCACAGTGCTCATTCACACTTGGAATGAACACAAGGACATACAAGTTAACAAGCCCAAGGCAAGATACTTGTATGCTCAACACTCAACCAATGCATAATACACAAGGTATATGCATCTAGGAACAATCCTACAAGGGCACAAGAGTGACAGTACATAACCAGAAAATGCATGACATTTGGATAGAAGTACTGATTTAACAAAATCATAGAGGCTGCATAAAGCATGGTACAAACCATAAAGCCTACAAACATAACCCCTTAAAGCTTACAGAAGCAACATGGGTACAAAGCACATTATATTGAATAAAAACTTAAACAATATAAACTAAAAGTGTTTAAAGTTTCTCCCCTTCAAAATGATGAGAAGCTGTGATGCACTGAGAACATATATACTTGTAACCTGAAATACTTGCACAAAACACATTAGACCCTCAAGGTAAAGCAAGTAATACAAGGACAAGTATAATGTAATAAGTAAAAAACGATCAAGTAAACATGTTGTGAAACATATGAGAAACTTGATCAAATACCAAAACAGTCATATAGAAATGACTACAATGATCACATAGCAGAGCAAATGATCATCCGAACATGCATTCAAGGAAGCATAATAGCATAGGGATATATGCATGTCCAAAACACAAACATGATGCAATGAGAACAACAAAGCATAACTCAAAGTACCATAAAGCCAACAAGAAAACAAACAGAACAAAGTTTTCTAGTTAACACAATGTCTTCTCCCCCTTGGTATATGCATCTCCACTATGAAAAATCTCTCCCCCTACAAATTTGCACGAGAAATAGAATTTCTCCCCCTAAGGATGTGCACAAGAGTCATAACAAGAGTCATATAGAAATGACAAAACACACCGGTATACTCTCTAGAGTATAGACAAAACACACCGGTATACTCTCTAGAGTATACTCTCCCCCTTTTTGTCAGGAATAGACAAAAGGTCAAGGAGAAAAGAGGGCAAGAGATGAAAGAATGAACAATGATAATGATGCATGAGGGGTGCAAGATGAATGAGAAAATGAAACTCAAACCTAAGACAAAGTAACATGCTACAAAGCATAAGGTAAACATGACATGCTAGGATGAAGAAAGAAGGTAAAGACCAAAACATGACAAGGGTAGCAAAGGTGTGTGCAAGAGGTGGCTAAGTGCAATGTATGACCAATGCATGAAAAATGCACATGTGGGGCAAAGTGTGCAAAATACACAACAAATAAACCAAACATGTTCCTAATGAGGAAACATGAGAAACCCCAAAGTTTGGTACTCATCGGAGTCCAACCAAACGAGAAAATGCCTAAGAGACATTTTATCAAACACCTAACATGCATACCATGAACAATAATGTGAAACAATGCATGAACATCATGAAAACCACCCTTAATACAAGTTCTTTCTACCACAAAGGGCCAACATCCAATGCAAATCATCAAAAGCAACCAATCCCATGAAGAAAATTGACAAAAAAATAAGTTTTCCCAACCCCTATGATAAAAATCCCAACCAAGAGCACAAAACTCTCCAAAACATAATCTAAGAATCAAAATTAATGAAAAGAGTTTATAATTACTTTAGAGATGTTAAGGGAATGAAAAATCATTCAAATTGGTTGGGTTTTGATGTAAAAATATTGAAAGAGGGGTTTTAGAGAGGATGGGAGAGGTTTAAAACAAGTTTCCCACGAAAAAGCTCATTAAAAAGCTGATTCTGGGCGCTTCGCGACTGGCGAGTCGCGAGCCAAGTCGCGAGAGAGCCGCGAAACCTCTCTGGATGAACTCGCAGCTTGCAAGTCGCCAAACTGAGTAGCCAAAACTGGCAGCTTGCTGGCAGCTCGCGCAAGTAGCCAAAATGAGTAGCCAAAAATTCTGACACTTGTTTTTCAAAACAGAACATGTTTAAACATTGAAAAACAAAGTAAGCACTAAACATAAACACAAAAAAATGATAAAAATCACTTCCAAAAACATATAAAATGATCAAAAATCTTTTTGGATTGAACCATATATGATTGAGCACACACACATCACATTTAGACAAGTACAATCTAACAAATGAATTAGACATTCATTGAACATTAGGCATGTGTGTTGTGTGTGTGTATCAAATGTGGAATAGTCTTTAGTCTAGAATGAAGCTTCAATGATCAATTCAATCAAGTCATACACAACTAGTACTAAGTCAAGTGGTCTATCTCAATTATAGAAATGAACATATATGACCTCCCACAAGAAAATGATTACATACAATGAAGCTTTTCATTTGGCTTCTTTACAATTCTTAACATTTGATCATTTTGAATCAATATAACTCATTTTTTGATCGATGCCTGAAATTTGTGATATTTCAATTTTATGAACAAGCCTTTGGCTTTTTGGGCATCATACAATTTCATATAAGTCGCTTTCCCTTTTTCCTAGTCGAATACTAGTATGTGCGACGGCTTTTGCAGCTCATTATCTCTTTTCATTTTGAGATTTAATTTTATTGAGCTCTTTAAGCAATAAAAATAAAAGAGTGGGAAGAGATATAAGCACAAGTCTACGCATGTATCAAAACCAACATGACTATTGACAAATTATTCATGACAAGCTTGAAGATCGATTTACAACAATCACACAAAGATGTCAAGATTTTTCCCACAAAGATATAAGTGCAAAAATAACAAGCTAAGCTCGTAAATGCACAAAGCCATTTGTACAAAGGTACAAGGCCAAACTCACATGTGATATGTGCTCAAACAAATATGATCAAACTTTTTTAATTTTTCACTTTTTATGTGGTTTTGGATTTTTACTCACACAAAACAGAAACATAAAAGTAAGATAAAAAAATGAAACAATGCATACAAATAAATGTAAGATGCACAAAATGCATGAAAATATGACATTTAATGCATGAAGGGTCCTACAAAGATCGAAAGAATTAGATCAAGGACCAAAAGAGCAAAAGCTCAACCAAAGGAACCCTTCCTCATCCAAACGGAATGATTGTTTGGAATGCGTGTCTCATGGGAAGTGAGACAAGGGTTGGAAGAATGAAAACCAGAGATGCACATAGTCAAGGAGTTAAGAGCATTAAACATTTTCTTTAACAACATGTTATTTTCACTCAAAACTGGTTTACTCTTTTTAGCACAACTTCCAAAAAGCTCAAGTTTTTCTTTTCTTTTAATTCTTTTAAAAGCATGAAACTTAGAGCATTGAGGTCTTAGATGACCAAAGGCACCACAATGGTGACAAACAATGTGTTTAGGTCCACTAGGCTTTTTGGGAAGGGATCTAGCAACATGGTTTTGTTCCCTCTTCAACTTATGACATTGAGGTCTTATATGACCAATCACACCGCAGTAGTGGCAAGTTGGAACAAATTTAGATTCATTCAAAACCTTAGGTTGAGACCTAAACGAAGGTTTTGACTTAACAGCCTTTCTCTCCACCTTTTGATTTCTTTTATGTGGAGGAATGTACACCGATTTGTCCTTTAAGGTAGAACACACACTAGGCACAAAATCAGGTACCACAACATGATTGTAACAAATATTATCATCCTTTTTAGTAATAGGTTCAGCAATCAAACACTTGGCATACATCTTAAGAGATTCATTTTCACATTTTAACTCATCAACAAGTTTGTTAGACAAAACAAGTTTAGCATCCAAGTCCATATTCAAACATTCAAACTCTTTCAGTTTTTCAAGAGAAATTTCAGCAAGTTTTTTATATTTCTCAATCAATTTGTTGGATTCATTGAGCTTAGCAATCAAATCATCCTTTTCACAAAATAACTTACTCAAATTCTTTTGAAACTTCTTAGCATTTTTCTTCAAGAGTTTGTCAACAACACCCATAGATTCAAATAACATGTCATCACACTTATGAGGATTAACACTCATAGAGGCATTTTCACAAACACGTGGCATGTTACATTCATCACCAACCAAATCATGCAAAGAGTCATACAAAGCACAGAATTGGTAAACAATCTAAGCCAATTAAAATCACATCCACAGCAGAAAATAAAAGGCAAAGATAAAGGGAAGAGAGATGCAAACACAAGGACAACACATGATGTGTTATCGAAGAGGAAACCGAAACCCTCGGCGTAAAACCTCTCCGTCGCCCTCCAAGCAGTCAATAATCCACTAGAAAATGTAGTTGGGATACATGAACAGCAATAGACCCTCCAAGCCTAATCTACCCGATGTACCTAAGCTCTCCAAGTTTCTTGCTCCAACGAGGTTGCGCCGAACCTTTTTCTTTTCTAACTTACCGGATTCCGCTACTAGACCGTAGCATCCGCCATCCTTGGCATCTTCCAATGCTTCCCAAAGCACCAAAAACACTCAACACTCTAAATTGGTGTGGGTAGTGTTTGGATAGAAATCTCCTCTCAATAGATATGACAATGAGAGAGGGAATGAGAAGAGACTACAAAGGTTTCTCTCTAAGAATGAGTAGCTCTCTCTAATTGGGTGGGTGTTTTGAAGAAACCTCTCTTAGGGTTTTTCTTTCTGAATAGCCACACATATTTTGTGGGAATGAGGGGTATTTATACTGGTGTGAGAATGGAATGTGAAGAGTCAGGTTTTCCAAAAATAGGGCTGGCTGGCGACTTGACCTCGCGACTTGACTGAGTCGCGAGTTCAAGCCGCGAGCTAACTTAATGGCCAGTCTGGATTTTTGTCTTGTAGTGCTCCAGGTGGCATGACTGTTCAGCTCCCCTGCATGCTCTGCGCGTGTGCAACTTTTGGCGGCTTGCAAGTCGCGAGCCTCCCGCGAGATCAAGCCGCGAGTCCCTGCTTCACTGCACAATCTTGAACATTTCTTCACACTCTCTCACACACTACCCTTACATGATTCCCACCTAAATACAGGGTTTCTAAGTGCTGTATTACAAGCAAAGTTGTTACGGAATAAAGCCAACACATGGTTGATTAAATTCAACCTTACAATTTCTAATAACCAAGAAAAGAAGAAATAAAATCTAGACAAAGACACTTTGAAGAGGTACACTTTTGTTCTTTTTCGTAGAATCTGAATTATTTTTTAAAATAACTATCCCCTGAATTGAATGTTATATTTTGTGTGCCTTAATCATGTCAAATATTGCTATTAAAATTTATTACATCTAGTAAGCATAAAATGTCAATTTTTCCATTATATTTTAGTTCATCATCACTTTGTGTCCAAAAAAAATAAAATGGTGATTGTGTGTGTGTATATATATATATATTAAATGTAAAGGGAGGTCAAATATATATATATATATATGTTAGCAAAATATACTTTGAAAAGTCAGGGTCATTGCTGACTCCCTCGGTCCCTACTCCCTCAAACTAGGAGGAAACAAAATGTTTGAGACCCAAAGGCACACTCGGCCCAACCAAGAGCAGTCCCTTATAATCAACCCAATACTGCCAAGGCCATGAAAGCCCTCCAACAAAAAAACTACCCCATCCAGCCACAACTTGATAAAGCCTTGATTAGCACCAAAAAAAAAAGTTGCTGAAACCTTTAGCAATCTATTATAATTTTTATCTTGACTAATTCCAAGATGGAAGTTTCATTTTAATGGTTTAAGAATTTATATTTCTTATGCAATCTATAGAATCCCTTCTATTTTGGCAAGAATTTACGTTTTCTAGCGCCAGCAACTCCCTGTACATATGGGATTGCTTGCCAGACCAATTGGACTTAGTGAATTCTCTTTTACTAACCATACATGCCTATAGCTCTTGTCCATCTTTTCAAGATAAGAAGAGTCTAGCATACTCTTGAGCCCATGTGTATCTTTTCACCAGGCATCTACCTGCATTGATATGGTTGTGTTCCATGTAAACCAATTTGCACCAAATTTTTTGATAATCTGATATGGCTAAGCTATCTTGAAAACTTAGAAGGAAAGTGGATAGAAAATCTCGGACATGTTGGGTTATTGAGAAGTAAGGCAATAACATAAACATTATACAAAGTCTGACAACGACATTAGCTTAAACTGAAACAACATTTGAAACTAATTTAACTATCCATTCCAGTACCCTATATTTACGTATTGAAGTACGTTACCAAAATTCCTCCTTAATACCCATATATCTTCAAAAACAGGTTCCAGTCTCCAATATATGCAATCATCTTTGAGGGGCTTTTGCAACAAGTTTTTATTCTCCATCAGCACAATGACACTGTGAATCATTTCTCTTGACTGCCATCTTCTAATACTTCCATGCAGTTAAACATTAACTTTCAGCTAAATTCTACAATGAATTTAGGTTGAACTTGAACATACAGCCTTCAAAATCAAACTTGCTCCTAAAAACCATATAAATCATAAAATATCCACTGCCACAGCCACAATAACTGCATTATGAGATTTATTTTCAGACAGAACATTCAACCTTCATTCTAATCACACCCTCTTTGATTGGGGTTGCTAAGAATCAAACCAAATTGCTCATGCAATTTGACAAGAGAAAAACAAATATCACACTTAAAAAGCATTATTAGTTTCTTCATATTAACGTGGAGCCAATGAGGCATTGACAACTGGAAAGGACCAACAGCTATCAAGCGAAAACTATCAAATTAATGAAAGGGCGTCACTCTACTGTCATGGCATTTAATTAGTAAAAACAGTGTCGTTTAAAGAAAGCAGAATCATCAACAACTATTGTACTATTCTATTCAACAACTGTGTTATCGAAGCTAAAGTTCATAAAGAAGTTAGGAGCAATGGTTGCTGGAGATTGAGGCTCTGTCAGAAGACGTCTGAACTCCTCTCCGAACCCGAAACATCTGTCAACTGGTTCCTAAACATCTGAATGTCCTTCATCAGCTCGATCTGTCACCTCTGTGTTATTTCTATTCCAGCCTCCCTAGTCCAGCTCAAACAACCAGAAATGGACCCATCTTTATGTTTACAATCAAAACTGAATGAATCCCCTCCATTTCGTTCTTCTACCCTTGCAGCTCTCCTCAAACAGGATTGGTTGCCAGTTGGAAGATTCTATAAAGGTCTGGACTTTGCTTATTTTACTACTGTGGATGCAATCCTTTAGTTCTTAACTGTTAGCTACCTTGCACATAGAAATCAAGTTTTTACTATGCATGACCACATTTGTGGCAGGGAAAGGATCTCCCTTGCCTTGTTCCTACAAGACCAAATAGACCATAAAATAAAGACAAACGATACCTAGAAGAACTTTAAGTTCTTCAAATTTCCACTAATCAGCCAGCTCATGATCCATGCCTGAATTTAGTAGGCTGAAAGAAATCAGTTCTAATGGACAAATCAAACAAAAAAAAAAACAAAAAAAAGCCTGTTAACAGTTTCAAACAAACAAAACCCCTTTGCATACTTTAACATAAAGCAAACCATATTATATGGAAAGGACAAGAAGGAAATATATAAGTATTAGAATTCTAGTTTATTCAGTTTGAACTACCTGTCAATGTGTCATGCCTGTACTAATGAGCTTGTACTTATGGACTTTTAAATAAGGACAACCCAGAAGCCTAGTTCTGAGTGTAAGAAAAGAACATGGGATAGAACAATAAATCTATATACCTTTGGCAGTAAAAGCTTCCAGTTTCAATGTTTACTTGCTTTCCAGCACATGATTTCTACTGCATTCAAAACACCACAAAGTTCTTTGTCTTGCCATTCTTTTTTCGTACATTTTGAAACGAAGGAACCAAAACAGCACAAGCAGAAAAGTATAAGATTCAAAGTTTGCTGCATGTTATCCAAGCTAATGTTCACAAAGAATTTAGGGGCAAGGGTTCCTAGGGATCTAGACTCTGCAGGGAATCCATCCACCTGTCAAACAGAAACATTTGTAAACTGTTGAATGTCCACCACAGCCTCTCAATTGACCAACTCTGCCACCTATTTGTAAATTCTCATAATACTAACAAAGAGAAATCTCAAAGCTTGAAGATGCTATGTAGAAAAAGCTGGACAAACTAGAAGATGCTATGTAATAGCCAATAGGGAACATCCTGAAAGCTGGAATATATATTTTTGTCGTTTAGTTGATATGTGTCATTCTCATGATCCCCATTTCTGACTTTTCCTTCATTTTTTTTTTTCGAAATTGATTTATTAAATACAAAGACATACACATTTTATTAAGAAGAGGCTGTCATTTTGACCATCCAAATAGTTTGAAGTTAGAGAATGTATGGTATGTCAAGGAGGCTTTCCTGGAGCTTCTAGATCAATAATAGATTCATTTGCTTATCAATTTATATGTAAATAGCATTCATTTTACATTGCTATGAAAAGGTACAAAGTCACTTTTCTTGGTGTTAGGACTAAGGAGCTTCAATATCTACATTAAGCTTCTGTTCATGTATAATATGTAATGGCTTGCATGCATGCACATACAGTTAATGGAATTTAATCTTGAAAATCTATGGCAATATCTACTAGAGGCAGTGCCATGTTTAATTTGTGAATATCCCCAAAAAGATTAAAAAGGAAGAAAAAGCTCAGCTGAAACAACCAGCCATGGACATGCACCTTCTCTATTTTTTCAAAAGAAGCTTGGATCCCCTGCATTTCCTTCTCTCTAAAGGTCTACACTTGCTTATCCTGCTACTATCAAGGCTTTTCTTTGTTTTTTGAACTGTAAGTTACCCTGCACATTGAAATCAAACTTTTACAATACAAGACCACATTAATGGCAGAGAAAGGCTCTTTCTTCACGGTTTTCCTTGTTCCTACAAGTCCAAATATACCATAAAACAGAGAAAAAGGACAATGAGAAGTGCTTTAAGATCCCCAAAACTCCCTCCCTTCGTCCAGCTCTTCATCCATGCCTGAATCAAGTAAGGCTGAATGACATTAGTTCTAATGTACAAATCAAACCAAACCAGATTTCTCTAGATAAAAAGAAAAAGAAAAATAAAAAAATTCTTTAAGTATCTTTGACTCAAAGGACAAAGTCCTCAGATGCCTTCTCAATTCTACCATCACAAGAAGAAAATTCAAAAAAAAAATCTCCAAATTATGACAATCATTTTAGAAGGTAATTGTAACCTACATAATTGGTTCCAAAGCTCAGGGTCTTCACTTATGGTTGTGTCAGTAAAGATTAATAAAGGGCCTTCCAGCTTGGTTTCGACAATTTCTAGTATGCAACAACCATTATCCTTTTTCAACCAAATAAGCCCTAGATTTGGAATGAGGCCTTACGAGTTTGTCAGCAACACAAACAAGAATTTGTAAAATTCTCTCATAATCATTTTGGCTATAGAGTTTTCAAACTAATTCAGAATTCCACCTGAAAGTATCTTTTATTTGCCACAACATGTATAG
Organism: Quercus lobata; assembly: GCF_001633185.2. NCBI lineage: Eukaryota > Viridiplantae > Streptophyta > Magnoliopsida > Fagales > Fagaceae > Quercus > Quercus lobata. The sequence continues at coordinate 87,513,764 of NC_044907.1, read as the reverse complement.
AAGCTAAGCAATTTCATTTTACATCCCTTTGCCTTTGGGGACATGCAATAAAATAAAAACCCTATATATATACTTGGATGTCTATGAAGGTGTATTATCAATTCACTATGAAATGTATTTCATCAGGCTAAACTGACAGAACAACAATGAAAATGTAACAAAACATAAATTTTAGACATAATGCACCAACAACGATAACAAGTAGTGCAGGGTTTACAAATCTAAGCAGACTACCTTCTCCAATTTTCAACCTTGTCTACACAGTTGTTTGCTTGCTTGAGTCTAATTACTAAAAAGACAAACATGTGAATTGAGTATGGATGGTTTGCCTTGGTAATGATTTGAAATAAGTCAGGAAAATTTCAAGAATATCAAGAGCCCAAAGCACAAAAGTCATATATGGTAAAAATTTCCATAATTAACAAGCAATGTTATGTATAAAATGAGTTTAAACTATTAATATTACAGATCACCGGGGCAATGCAAGTGATAGGCTGATACCAGCCTTTCCATTCAAAATCGACAGTACATATATTTTATTAAATTCCTGAATGTCGGAAAAAAAGAAATTAGGTGGAATCCAAATAAAGAAAAGAACAAATAATCTAATTTACTAAAAGATATGTCACTTTTAAGTGAGATTCAAATATTATTAACATCTCACCCATGCCTTTGAACAAGCGTCACATGTGATGCTGGGGTGTAAGACGTTTTCTTTGTTTGTTCTAGTCAAATTGCTAGGAGTCTCATTGACAACTCTAATCAAATATATGGTGGGCAATCCATTAATATTTGTACACATGAAAAAGAAGAAAGACAGTGACTTACAGAGAAAAAAGTTGATTAACCTTCAATCACCTAGCTCTTCAGCACATTCCTTGTTCTCACTTGATTCCTCACAGTTAGAGTTACCCTCACCCATAAATTTTGTGACTCTTTCAATCCTTTTTGGGTGAGGTTCGTAATTAGAGCTTCCAGCCCCATCATAGTCATCACGAGTTCGCTTGGCTTTGTAACCTTCCACTGCCGCCGCCGTCGAATTGTCGAAACTAAGATCTTCAATATCTTTCTTGTATATCATTCGCAACCCGCACTTCTTTACCATTAATGGGACCTTCAAAAATTCACGAGTATTTTTAATTTTAATTCCAATCTCACTGAATCCATTTGCATCGCATTCGCACAATGATTTCTTCATTTCTTCCTCCTCGTAGAATTGAGGAAGCCAAGTGTGATCCGATAAAGGAACAAAGTCGGTCGTGAGTGGTGCGCGATTCATTTGTTTTCCGTTGACTATCAACCAACAGCTAAGTAAACCTTCTTTTAGGATTTGGTGATGTGGATTAGAACAAAATAATGCGCAAACAGCAATCCCGATCCACTCATTACACAAAAGAGAATTAGGTTCTTGAATACTAACCTCATCCCCAATACTTTGATGTGTAAACCACTTTGAAATTTCACTTCCAGGGATAACACCGTTATATCTGTAGTAACGGGTATTAGAGCGAGGGCACCGAAGGGAACTTATTATCGCTGCAAAAAACAGCAATCCATTGTCAATGAAGCCTTGATTCTCAGCCAATTTACTGCAATTTGTAAGGTAGACGTAACGCTCAAATGGAGAATTTGGTGGTAATAGATCTGGTAGAGTTTCTAGTGAGGTACAACCCTTTCCCAAAATAAAACAAATATTTAATGGAAGCTTTGGCAATGATAGAAGACTTGTACAATTGTTCACCTCCAACCGATACAGCCTAGATAGTTGAGCAATGTTTTCCGGAAGACAATTAAAATTATTGCCGCTTAGATATAAATATTTTAAAGAGAATAAGCAACAAATATCATTGGGGATTGCATTGAGATTGCAATAACTTAGATTTAGACAGGTCAAAGAACACAAGCCCCATAAAGAAGCCGTTAACAAGCCCATGCGATTGGAACTTCTCGGCTTAAATCCACCCATAGCTAGTGTTTTAAGAGTTTGAAAAAGAATATTGGAATAAGCCATAAGTCCTGTGGCAGTTCCACTCACATCAACCTCTTCTACCCTTTTCTCAGTCACCAAGTTTTCCTGTACTTTTGAGCATCTAGAAAGATTGAGATCTTCGAGCCACTTCATATTAAAAAAGGTGTTAGGAAGAGACATGAGATTTTTGCAATCTTTTACATTCAATGAAACAAGCCCAGTCAAATTTTCAATTGATGTTGGTAATTTTGTAATAGCAGTGCCATCCAAGTAAAGCTTTGATACATTTTTCATATTTTCTCCAAACTCCGGAATTCTTTTTAAATTTGAGCAACCAGAAAGAATAAGGATCTCAAGAAACTCAATTTCAAACTTGCTTGGAAGACTTCTGAGGTTTTTGCAACCTTCTAGGTTAAGAAAAGTGAGTTTTTGATGAACTCCAATTGATGGGTGCAAGGAACGTAAATTTATACAACCCTCAAGATCCAATTTCTCAAGATTTGGGATTTCGTTGAAGTCAGGAGTTTCAATTAATTTTAGTGATTTCTTCAATTTGATGAACTTCAAACTATCAAAAGACTGTAAAAATACAAAAAGGAAAATAAAAAAAATTAGCTTCTACAAAATCATACGGTTTAATGAAAACTTAAAATTAAAGTTGTAAAGGTACATAAATTACCTTTTGTTGGAAACTTGGTGGAAAATATTTTGAAGGGTATTCACTCCAATCAAGAAATCTCAAGGCATTAGGAAGATATTTGGGCTCGTGTAAAAGGTGAACATTATCAATTATGAGCAATTTAAGATCATGAACCTTTGAAAAGGATTCAGGATTCCAATATACCTCTTTTTGTTTATGCAACTTTAAGACTATGCCTTGAATTGCTTTTGTTCCCTAGTAATCATGAAGAGAACAAATTAGTGAATTGCAAAATGTAAGATTACTAAAGCTACTCTAAGTTTACTCTTTTAAAGCTTAGGTACAAATACAATACCTTAGATGCAGTTCATTAGGTTTCCCAATAAAATTCGAACTCATAGTTGAATTTAATTTAATCATCCTTGAAAATGATAACACTGTATTTTATTGGTCAATCCGCAAGCGAGTGAATTTCATTTGGGAAACTAATATATTGAACCTAAAGTATTGTATTGAAGTTTTCACCTTGAATAATATAATAGGATACATGATCTAGTTTTCTAAATAACTGCTTACCGTATTTTTTGTCAGTACATCGTTAATCTCCTTAAACAGCCACAATTTGCCACGTTTTCCAGGCTCTTTAGTACACTCTTCATAAACTATGTTCTTGCCCATTTCTTGAAGCAAATCATGCATCCACAAGGTAGAACCCCGAAATTTAACAAGAGATTTATCAAAAAGAACCCCTAATCCAACATCTGGAAAAAGGTCAAGATAATTTAGTATTTCTACTACATCATTTTTCCCCTCATGATTAAAGAAACAAGCAATATTTAGAAATATTTCCTTCTCTGTTTCATGTAGTCCTTCAAAACTTATTCTAAGTACTTGGAGAATATCTTTTTCAGGAAACTGTTTTAGCCTATTTAATGTACTTTTCCATTGATGGATACTTCTACCAAACAAAAAAGAACCCAAAATCTCAATAGCTAAAGGAAGGTTATTAGCATAATATACAAAATCCCTGGACAACTTTAGATAATCTTTGGGTGGATGATCTTTTTTAAATGCTTTCAAACTCAAAAGATGAAGAGATTCATCATGAGTCAATCCATTAGCCTCATATATTTCATCTACTCCAAGAGTCTGTAGCAAATGCTTATCTCTTGTTGTTATGATAACTCTACTACCTAAACCAAACCAATTATGATCCCCTGCTAACTTGTTTAATTGGTCTAATTGATCTACATCATCAAGAACAAGAAGAATTTTTTTATGACGTAACCTGTTCTTGATCACAAAAACTCCTTCATTAACATCTTCTACACCCATATTTTCATTCAAAATTTGAAGAATGAGTTGTTTTTGTAATCGAACTAAACCAACTTTTTCACAAACTCCCCTAACATTAGCAAGAAAACAACAACCTTCAAACTTATCTTCAAACTTATTTGAAACCATACGAAACACAACTCTAGCAAGAGTTGTTTTACCTATTCCTCCCATCCCCCAAATCCCTACCATGCGAACATCGTTTGACCCTAAATCCAAACATGACTCCAATTTCTCCGCTTGACAAATTATTCCTACTAGGTTTTTGGTACATTCTGAGAATGCATAACTTAATTTATGCCACAATTCTCCCACAATGTTCTGGATAATTTGTGACTCAGGCCTGCAATGAAGAAACAAAAATATGTAGTTAGTGTAAACCGCAATAAACACATTAGTAAAAGGTAAGAAATCCAATTTGCTATTATGCTAATTGAAAATTGATTCGCTCAAGACAAAACTTGAAAGAACTACAGACATGTATATAGGTCTACATAAGGTTCAAAACAATGCTATATATGAGGTGGGTGTTATGTGAATATTTGAAAGAAAGAAATGACAAATTGGATTACCTATCTTGTACATGCCATCCTTTGATATTGGCTACTTCTCTCAAAGTAGTTCTCCATGCTTGCACCTTGTCTATGGAGTCCTTGAAATTTTCTTCATGTTTAGCAAAGGCTTGGGCAAAAGTACCCATTTGCTTTCGTATAGTAGATGGATCCACATCATAAAAAATTGGTAGAACCATCATCTTCATCTCTTTCATGCACCTAATGATCTTTACAAGTTCATCCAAACACCATGTAGAAGATGCATAGTTTCTTGAAAGAATGACAATTGCAAACCTTGATTTTTCTATTGCTTTCAAAAGTTCTGATGAAATAGATTTTCCTGTCTCAAGTTTTTCCTCGTCTCTAAAGGTGAGAATGCCCTTTTGTTTTAAGGCAACATATAGATGGTCAGTAAATCTATTGCGTGTGTCCTCACCTCTAAAGCTGAGAAAGACATCGTATTTCCATTGTGGTGTTGAAGAAGAAATTGATGACGAAGATGAGGCAGATTGAGTGCTAATGGCAGCCATTAGAAATATATTGGCAAATCTTGAACTACAATAAAGATTAAGAAAAAAGTACATTCAATTAAGTTTAAAAGAGAAATTAAAAGGAAAAAAAATGAGAAGAAGAGAACGATTTGATGTGGAGGAATACATCCTCTGTTTTCAGTTAAGTCAACAACTCTTTTTTCTTTTATAAACAAAGTAGGCATGGAAGTGCCCTTTACATCCAAGAATCGACCTTGCAAACTTAAAATTATATAATTGTATTTATCACTACAAAATAAACGTTGTGCTTTTAATAAATTTTTTCTACGTATCAAACCTCTTGATCTTTATATATAGGATAAACCCTTCCCCATGTCAATGCATGCTGCATGCACTCATTGTATCCTCACACCGTTGATCAATCACAGCTAAAATGACGCATCCTTTTAGTTTTCCCAAAAAGAATACTTCATCTATTCCAAATTCTTGGCCCTCTAGTAGTCCCATAAGATTGTCCTCTATTTTAAAGTCAATAAATAAATTTCTCAACTTTCCCTTTATTTTACCTTTATAATTAAAGACAATGCATTATTCTTTGTAAAAACAAAAAATACATAGCATTAAATGTTGTTCCCTTAAAAAGTCAGATTTTTTAATAGGACCAGCGACATTGAATGGAGGTAATAGTAATTTGATCCATTTCACAATGATTCCCTAACATGCCAACAATTAGATGTAACATAATAATAAAAATATTAAGAGAAAGACATTTGTAATTTAATATTTGGTATAAGAGGAGAATAAGTATGGACTCATTTTTATTGTGTTCTTTGTTACATTATAGTGGTCAAATAAGTAATAATAGTCACTAGAGATTTACCATTAATGGATGACATTATCTCTTACTACAAACATACTTTTTTTATGGGGAAAAAAAAAAAGAAACCAAACCGACCAGTTTTAGAGATAGCAAGGATGTCTCAAGCTAGGAACTCATTGGTTTAGTCAGACAAAGTCAGATCATTGGTCGATTAATATGAATAAACATTTTAACCGTAATGATTATATATATATATATATATATATATACTAGTCGCTAACCCGTGCGATGCACGAGAATAACTACTGAATGAGTTTCAAGGGGAAAAAAAACATCATTTTTGAGTTGCAGTAGTAAGCAAAAATACATAATTTTTTTTTTAAAAAAAATGATATTAAAAGAAATAGCACAAAGTGTTATTAGTTATACAAAAGAAAGAAATGATGTTTTATTTATTAGTTTTTTGTAGGAATAAATAAGAGACAGAATATTGCGTCTCTAGCTTAATTAGATATATATATATATATATATATATATATATATTTATATATATAAAAGATAGGTTGTAATATATATACCAAAAGTTGCCTATTGAAAAGTTATAACCATTCAAATTTGATATACCGAAAGTTGCTTATTGAAAAGTTATAACCCTTCATATTGGATATACCAAAATGTGTCTATTGACCAAAAATGTTCCTATTGAATGAAAATGTGCCTATTGACCTAAAATGAGCATATTGAATAAAAATGTGTCTGTTAACTGAAAATGTGTTTATTATAGTGTTTTTAAATATATACATGACATAAATTTATATAGCCACATGGTACAATAAGAAGTGGTCAACAAAAAGTCTAACATTTTGCTTTTATATTATACAAGCCCGATCAGTGTGCAATCCGCCTTTTTTTTTTTTCAAATTCGACGCATCCAAATATTGGGCTCATACTCCAATTTTTTGAAATTACTAACAATAGCTCTCATCATGCTATTTTAACGAGTCCCTTGATGAATTAGTAAAAAGGCTAACCAATAACAAAATTGGTAGTCACACCAAAATTGAGTCTAATAAAATAGATTCAAAATATTTGACTCTATTATATTGACCAAATTTTCTTTATTCATCAAACCCATACACCTTTGCACATAAAAGGCCAAAGCTAAGGTATTAGCATTAATGACATGTTTAACTGTCATTTACATCCATGCAATCTTTCATAACATATCCATCATATAATGCCAAATACACAGCTAACGAATTTAACAAAAGATATCAACCGTGTGTATATATACATATATATATATATATATATATATATATATATATAGGGTCATGCAAATGAGTGCCCTTAGGACACTGGTTAAAAATTCATTTTAAGAAAGTTTTAACATCACTTTTATAGGAAATAAAAAAAAAAAAAAAAAACTGTCAAAACATTAATTGTTTTTTTTCTTTTCTTATAAAAACTTTTTTTAACTGAATCCTTAACTAGTGTCCTAAGGGCACTCGTTAGCATTTCCCATATATATCACTCATAGATTGCATGCCATTAACTCTTGCCATTACAATCTTGCACATAAGTCAAGAATCATACCCTTTATAAAATTATAATGAAACCTGTTTCTTTCTTTTCCACCATTAATTAACCCAAACCGGTACAAGGCTTGGGTCATCAAACCATTTGTGGTTTCATGAAATAAAAAGAATTAATGGCTTCCAACTTAGACATGTATTCTCATCAAATACATATAGCCAATAAATCAATTAGGCGGTTTCACGCAATAAATAAATACATATAAGTCACCCAAAGAATCCCCCAAATAGTAACTCAAAACCAATTTGATAGTTTCATATATACTTCTCTATATTAAACTCTATTTACTGTATTCGTTTTATTGTTGCACTGTGAGATTGTCTAAGGTTGTTGTTTGAAAAAGGAATAATATTAGAAAAGAATAAACTAGTTATGTTACTATGTAATCCAACATCAAAATCAATATCACCACCGAAAGTAATATTAACGCAAATATGAAAATAAATCGCACAATAACATATACTTAACACGCAAATCCTTTGAGTTTATGAAACAAATACTATGCTACGTTAACCCACTTTTTATTTACCATACATTTGAGGAGAGGTATTTGACCTTTAAACTTATTTTGGAACTTGCTGGCTGGTGCTATAAAAAAGAGAAGTCCTGTTGCAAATACTAAATTTCAGATAGAAGGAGAGAGAGAAAGGAAAGAAGAATGGTCAATGAGAAAAATATAAAAAAAGAAGTGATGTTTTATTTATAACTACTGCCCCAAGAGTTGTGTCTCTAGTTTATAATAATAAGCAGTTTTTTTTTTTAATGTAAACGTTTAATTGAAAAGATACAATTGTGTTGTTTCTTAAAAAAAGAAAAGATACAATTGTTGTGTTTTTAATCATAGATGTGGAATTAATTTATGTAGCCATGTGGCACAATGAGGAGAGGTTAACAAAAAGTCAAACGTTTCGACTATTAGTTATTATATAGATATATATATATATATATATATAAAACTGTTATGGGTCAAGTCAACAATTTTTTTTTTCTTTTAAAACTCAAAACTTAAAAGTAAGATTGGATGTTATCAAATTTATTTATTAAAGAAAAAAATTAAGGAAATAACAAAGACCCAAGAAAATTTTTATTTTTTCAGCAAAACAAAGTAGGTATACAAGTGGTATCTCTCTTTTCCTGACCTTTTTTTATGAAAAACCACTGAAAATGAGATTTGAGAGAAAAGAACCTTCATAGAAAGCCACTTTTTGACATCAATTATACAATTTTTTTACCAATTCAAACTAGCAACTATGCCTCTTTATCAATTATAATTTTTATAAGTTTGGAATTTTAGTGAGTCTTAAAAAAAAAAAAAAAAAAAAAAACTGCGTCCTAAAAATTATTATTACTGCATTGAAATCAAGAAAGAAGCTACTGCTACACAAACACTATTTTATCTTAGCGAAACATTTTTTTTTTTTTTTGACAATCTCACAACTACTACAAGAGGATAAATTCAGATATAAAACAGGAAAACACAAAAAACCCAGAAATAAATTTTACTTTTCTCCCCTTTTCCGCTGTTTTCCCATCACTCAAACAGAAATTGAACACAAATCAAATATAAATTTAATTAAATAAACCCAGAGAATTCACATAGAGTATTGAATAAGAGAAGAGAGAGGACCTTAAGGATGCTGATCACTTTGTCAAGGTCGATGAGATGAAGAGAGAGAGAGAGAGAGAGACAGTCGGTTGAAGAGGAGAATAGAGAATAGAAGAGAAATTGTAGAGAGTATAAAATGTTGATATAATTGTAGGAGTGGAGTATTAGGTAGAAAGATATTATTATGTAAGCAAAGTTGTGAACATGACAATTACCCAACAAGTGGACTAGTAGGTGGTCCAATTATGAAACTTCTTATCCTTTTTTTTTTTTTTTTTTTGATGAAATTCTTCTTCTTATCTTAATTATTGAAGCAAGGCATAACTAAATTCCATGATGGAAATTTGATAATTACCCAACAAGTGGACTATCATGTTTGGACTTTTGTGAAGGCTAAATTCCAAGATGGAAATTTCTTTGTAATGAAAGTTTTGTTGCAAGTATTTGTCTAAGAACTTTTATTTGTATTTGTTCATTCGGTGTAATTGAGGATGAAGACAAAAGTTTGTTGTTCACTCAACTTCACTCTACACATTTACAAATTTTGGTCAAATGCACTTATGATCTGTCAAGCGAATATAAGAAAAAATTTACAAGTTTGGACAAAACTCAATATTCAATTGAGGAACAAAGTCATCAATAAGCTCATGGTGAAATTAGCTAACATTTTTGCATGAAACTTCAAACCTAATAGGAATTAGACTAAAGGCCATAATTCATTAAAAATTAATAATTAATAATTTCAACAGTAATACTAATTTTTTTTAGGAGAAGATATTAGTTTTGTTTAAGTAGGTTTTCATGTCCAATGGACTCTCAGCTCTCCTCCCTTTCATGGGCTGAAGTGAGAGTTTAAGGTGGTGGAGCCTATTTTGATTTAGAGTCGTTGGTAATGGACAAATCTGCCCTGGATCATAGCATAGGACTAGGGGGTGACTAAAAGGGGTAAAATGGAAAATCGGCACATAAATTTTTTTTTTTTTTAAAGATTTGAACTAAAGTACCGTGTAAATTAATACAAGTCACAATCACATTACTTTGCTTTATCCCCTCCCTTTTCTCTCTCTCTCACGCTTCAAAGCTCAAGTATGACAGATTTCTGGCTCCCACTCTCACACTCTAGCCCATCAACATTTGATTAATTTTGGTTACCCAGTTTATAAATTTTACTTTTCTCCCCTTTTTCAAATTTATAATGGAGATATAATTATAAATTTATACTAATTTTATTTTCCATTTTTTCATTTTTCTTCTCAACCAAACAAATGAGTTTTCTATCTCTTTACCTTTTCATCCTCCCAACTAAACACACATAAGAGAAAACTCAAATCTCTTCAATACTCTCATTTTTTCTCACTTTTTTTATTTTAAATCCTCCTACTTTTCTAACCCTCGATTCAAATGTACCCGAGAGATAGACAACTTTTTCTTACTGTTGTGCTAAGCCTATATTATGGGCTATCATTGGAACCACCCAAACCATTTGTTTGATTGGCATTGTGCCACTGTCTTCTTAGATGGACAACATAGACTCTCAAACCATGGAAAAAACAAAAGATTTGAGATCCAAAACACACTCGGCCCAACTAACACCCACTCCCTTACAACTTAAAACCTACCTAATACTGACAAACAGACAAAGGCCATGAAAGCTCTCTAACCAAAACCATCACACAAGCGATCCAAGCTCCAAATCCATACTCACAACTCAACCTACAACAAAACCACTCCATTTAGCCACAAGTTGTTAAAGCCTTAAACAATCTATTAGGATTTTTGTTAAGGCTAATTCCAAGAGAGATGTTTCCTTGTAATGAAAAATTTCATTGTATTTGTTAAAAACTTTTATTCGTAATCATTCCGTGTAATTGAGGAACAAAGTCATCAATAAGCTCAATATGAAATTAGCTAAACTTCAGTCTCTCTTTGGCTCATTTCTCTCATTTGGACCATTTTGCATGAGACCTCAAACCTTATACAAATTAGACTCCAAGCCATAATTTTCTAAAAAATACAATCATAGTACTAAATTTAAACTTAAAAACTAACCAAACTTTAATCATGGAAACCATATTTCCAATCATAACTAAAAAGGTGATGTTCTCCAATACTAATAGAAATTGCATAAGAAATAAAGTTAGGAAATTTAAAATCTTTTTTTGACATTTCATTTAACCTTATATAAATTTTAAAATCTTCAAACACTGTTACTTTTTGAAAATCTAATGAACGATGTTATCCTCATTTAACGTCTTTGTTATGCAAATCATTGGTTAGTAAATATATAATGGTAAGAAGCGTTATGAATGAGATAATTAAAAAATAAAAGATAAAATTAGTTAGCAATTATCATTAGGAGTAGTAGTCTATGGTTTAGCACATCTAATGAAGTGGAATATATATATTGTTTACTTAAAGGTATATGTAAAGATTCACATTTTAGATGTGTGTGTGTGTAAAGGTTTAAAAAAAAGTCATATGTAAGGTTTTAAATATATATATATATATATATATATAATGAGATCACCAAAAAAAATATTATCATGCGCAACATGTGGGTTTGTGACTAGTTAAATAATAATAACAAGAGCGAATATTTAATATAACATAGTTGGGCCCAAACTCATAAGTTTATTCTTTTGGATTAAATGGTATCCCAACACATTTCAATTGGAGTCTCCAAGGTGTTGTATCATGTAATTGCTTCTTAACTTTTAAGATTGGGTATTGGAAGCAAAGAGACATGGTCACATTCAAGCTTGCACATATATAATAAGGGGTTTCTCTCTAAACAACTTGATTGTTCTTTCACAATTGAAGATGCCAAGAATTGTTTTGCACTATTTATTATATCATCAGATTGAAAAAGTAATCTTAAAATTCAATGGATTACTATTGTGTTATAAATAAATTATGACTTTGCTAATGGATTTGCACCATGAGTTGAGCTATGCCCAGAAAGGGTTTCTGTAAGTTCACTAGTGATTTTGCTTAGTACTTGCTCAAAATCATTTTTCCATTGGAGTGCATAAACAGAATGAAAGTATGCAGAATTAAACCTCTAGTAACACATGGGTTAGCTCTAGAAAAATTGGATTCATGGCCCATCAATCGAACTATCAAATAGTTGGATCTAGGTCCATGGTGTGAAGAAATGAATAAACCCTTGAACTAAATAGTAAATAGTTTGAGGAAGTAGGCAGAATGTCGGAAACCAAACCGATCAGGTCTAGACATTATATGCATTGGGTTAAATTTAATACATATAAGCAAACAACTATATTTACTAATGGCAGCATTCTAGAGACTTCTGAATGCAAAACACTGCAGTCCAAAAGGTTTAGTTCTGCATCAGAGAGTTGCATCAACAGCAAGGAAGTTTTAAGCTAGGAACTCAATGGGTTCAGCCAGACAAACTCAATTCCTAAAATATATTCTTTGTATTATTTTAAAATATAAATGCTCTGAGAGAACGACAGTGATTCATATGAACAAACTTTTTCTTTTTTTGGTTCAGTGACACAAAGGAACAAAACCAGCACTAGAGCGATGATGACAACAATGAGTCTCCTTGATTACTCATTGAAGCCATTGGAAATATGTTGGTAAAGTGATAACTAGGGAAATAACTAGGGAAGAAGAATATATTTTGAAGTGGATTTTTTCCTTCAAGGAGGAAGTAAAAGAGAGAAATAAAAGAGATAGATGTGTTTGAAAAGTGATAACTTACAGAATTGAGGACTTGCAGCAGTGGTGGTAAAGCCCAAAAGCTGCTTGAAACAACCTGGCCTTCCAACCTTTTCTTTTCCCAGACTGATTATTCTTGACTGCAAGTAATCATAATTTCCCACTAAGAAAAGAAGATAATCTAGTATTTCTACTACACTCTTCTAGGATAAACCCTTCTCCATGTAATTGGTTGTTTAAATGTTATGGGTCAAATCAACAAATCATTTTTTTTTCACTCAAAAGTAAGACCCATGTAAATTTTAATTCTTTAGGCCATCACTCTCTTACTGGCATCTTTTAGGAAGAACCACTAAAAATGAGAGCTGAGAAAAAAAAAACATTCATAGAAATCCTCTTTTTTACATCAATTATATATACACACATACATACACACACCTTTTCCACTGTTTTCCCATCACTCAAACAGAAATTGAACACAAACCAAATAAAAACTTAATAAAAACAAAAACAGAGAATTCACGAGAGTATTGAATAAAAGAAGAGAGAGGACCTTGAGGATGCTGATGGATCACGTTGACAAGGTCGATTAGATAAAGAGAGAGAGAGAGAGAGAGAGACAGTCAGCTGAAGAGGAAAATAGAGAATAGAAGAGAAATTGTGGAGAGTATAAAATGTTGATATAATTGTAGAAGTGGAGTACCGGGTTATTTAAGCAAGGCTGTGAACATCAAGTGGACTAGAAAAGAAAAAAGGGAAAAGAAAGTATAATGGTAGTTTTTTTTTTTTTTTTGGGGGGGGGGGGGGGGGTTGTGTTGAGTATTTCGTTGGAAAGAGGAAGTGGAGAGAAAAATGGGTTGACCAAAAAAACCCATGTGCTGCATGTGCATCTCTTTATATATTATACATCTTGTTTTAGTTTTTCTTTTTTTCTTCTTGGGTTTTTGTCTCTTCCTGTATTTTTCATTAGTTTTTTTTTTCTCTCATTTATTCTCATTTATTTTTGATCCTTTGGCTTCATTAAAAAAATAAAAATTAAATAAAATGCAAAACCCACCTTTAAATTTCTCCAGAATTCATTTCAGTCCTCTAACTTTGTTTTATTTCAGTTCTTTAAATTTTAGATTTATTTAATTAAGGTTTTTATATCAACTTTTGTTAAATTTTTTTTAAAATACAAATCTGTAAAATGTTTTTCAATTATTAATTGAATTTTTTTATTTTTTAAATTTGAAGAAAATTTTAAAAATTGAAAAATTAACTACAACATATAATAAAAGTCGATGGAAAAGTCTTAATTGAATAAATGTGATAGTTAGATCGAGGACAGAAATGAACGAAAGCAAAGTTAAAGGATTGAAATGAATTTTGAATCTTTGATAAAACATAAAAGGTGAGTTTTACATTTTAGCCCAAAAAATAATAATTTGAGGTGTCCATACACAATTTTTTAATACAACTATGCCTCTTTAACTGTAAGAATCAGATGAACCAAAAGGGGATCAGTCTCCAAACACCCTTTTTTTCTTGAAAATTTTGAACAAGCCAACTTAAGTGTGTCCAGATGTAAAATAGCGGAAGCTCAAAAATTATCAAGATTGATTGTGAAAATATTTTAGACCAAAGAAATATCTCCAAACAAACAATAGAAACGAAGAAAATAAATCAAAAGAAAAATATACACAAAACACTAAGAATTATGAGGTTTGGCAATAGCCTATATCCACAGGCAATGACAAAGAATTTCAATGTTGACCAAATTTTTTTTTAATTGTAATGATCATATATATATATATATATAGAGAGAGAGAGAGAGAGAGGATAACCCTTCCCCAAGTTGGTCGTTTAACTATTATTAGTCAATTCATTAAATAATTTTTTTCACTCAAAAGTAAGATTGGAGGTAATGAACTTTATTTATTAAAAAAAAGGAAAAAAATAAAGAACCTAGAAATTTTTTGATCTTTAATAGAGTAGGTATGCAAGTGGTCATCTCTCTCTTCCTGGCATCTTCTAGAAAAAAAAAAAAAAAAAAAAAAAAAAAAAAAAAAAAAAAAAAAAAATGAGAGCTGGTAGAAAAGAACATTCATAGAAAGCCTCTTTTTGAAATCAATTATACAATGTTTTTATCAATTCAAAATAACAACTATGCCTCTTTAACCATAGGAATTAGATGAATCAAAAGGGGATCAATCTCCAAACACCCTTTTTTTGTCGAAAATTTTGAACAAGCCAACTTAAGTGTGCCTAGTTGTAAAATAGTGGAAGCTCAAAAATTATCAAGATTTATTGTGAAAAAAAATTTAAACCTAAGAAATATCTCTAAACAAACAAATGGTACGAAGAAAATAAATCAAAAGAAAAATATACACTAAACACTAAGAATTACGAGGTTTGGCAATAGCCTACATCCACAAGCAACGACAAAGAATTTCAATGTTGACTGAAATTTTTTTTTGATTGTAATGATTTTATATATGTATATATATATATATATATAGAGAGAGAGAGAGAGAGAGGATAAACCCTTCCCTAAGTAATTGGTTGCTTAACTGTTATGAATCAAGTCAATAAATAATTTTTTTCACTCAAAAGTAAGATTGGAGGTAATCAAATTTATTTATAAAAAAAAAAAAAAAAAGGAAAGAATAAAGAACTAAGAAGGTTTTTATTCTTTAATAGAGTAGGTATATAAGTGGTCATCTCTCTCTTCTTGGCATCTTCTAGAAAAAACCACTTAAAATGAGAGCTGATAGAAAAGAACATTCATAGAAAGCCTCTATTTGAAATCAATTATACAATGTTTTTATCAATTCAAACTAAAAACTATGCCTCTTTAAATATAGGACTCAAATGAAGCAAAAGAGGATCAATCTCCAAACACCCTTTTTTTCTTGAATATTTTGAACAAGCCAACTTAAGTGTGTCAAGTTGTAAAATAGCAGAAGCTCAAAAATTATCAAGGTTGATTGTGAAAATATTTTGGACCTAAGAAATATCTCCAAACAAACAATAGGAACGAAGAAAATAAATCAAAAGAAAAATATACACAAAATACTAAGAATTACGTGATTCGGCAATAGCCTATATCCACGGGAGATGACAAAGAATTTCAATATTGAATGGAAATTATTTTTAATTGTAATGATTATATGTGTGTGTGTATATATATATAGAGAGAGAGAGAGAGAGGAAAAACCCTTCCCCAAGTAATTAGTTGATTGTTTAGCTATTATGAGTCAAGTCAATAAATCTTTTTTTTTTTCTCTCAAAAGTAAGATTGGTGGTAATCAAATTTATTTATATAAAAAAAGGAAAGAATAAAGAACGAAGAAAGTTTTTATTCTTTAACAGAGCGAACTATTCTTTCGCCTTTTACTAAAGAATTGCTTGTTAAATTTAAGTTTGAATATTGGGTATTAAAATCAAAGAGATATAGTCACGTACAAGCTTTAATATCCTCGGTCAACAACTCATTGTTTAAAAAAAAAAAACTATTCAACTATGTTTGTGGACGTCATCAACATATACAATAAGGAATTTCTCTCTAAAAAGCAAATGCTATCTTAGAATTCTATAGATTTCTATTTTGTTCTATGAAAAATTAAGGCTTCAGTAATGGAATTGCATCATGATACATTGATACGAAGAAACAAAAACAGCATTAGAATAAAAATGTACAAGATTAGGAGTCCACTTTGTGTTATTGAAGCTAAAGTTCAAAAAGAAAGACTGGAGCAATGGTTGCTAGAGATTGAGGCTCTGTCACATGACATCTTCTGGTTCCAAAACATCTGAATATCCTTCATGTTGGGAGATAAACATCTTGGGAGCTTTTTTTAATAATTAATATAACATATAGAGACACTTTAACCTAAAAAGTCTAAACCCAATGGATATTTGCTCAATTATAGTATATTAACTATTCATTCTTCTCATCATTATTTAATGTGAGACTTCACTTTTGCGTTTAAACTCAACATTTCATCAGCTCGATCTGCCACCTCTTTGTTACTTCTATTCCAGCCTCTCTAGTCCAGCCTCTCTAGTCCAGCTCAAAGAATCAACCATGGACCCATCTTTATTTTTACAATCAAAACTGAATGAATCTCCTCCATTTTGTTCTTTTACCCTTGCTGCTCTCCTCTAGCAAGATTGGTTGCCAATTGGAAGACTCTATAAATGTTTGGAATTTGCTTATTTTGCCACTGCTGAGGTTTTTCTTTTGTTATTAACTGTTAGCTACCTTGCACATAGAAATCAAACTTTTACTATGCATGACCACATTAATGGCAGGGAAAGGATCTCCCTTGCCTTCTTCTTACAAGTCCAAATATACCATAAAATAAAGACAAGCGACACCTATAAGTACTTTCCGTTCTTTAAATTTCCCCTGTTATCAAACTTTTACTATGTATGCATGCCCACATACTGGCAGTTTTGTTTCTACTTGTACTGGAAAGTAAAGTTACAATATAATTTTGGTCGTACTCTGAATATAAGTTGCAATATTGATACTTCGTGACAAACCCCAATATATAATACTACTAAAGTTGACATGGTCATTACGATTAATAAAATTAGCATGTAACTCATGCAAATACATGAATGCATTTAAAATTAAATACAATTTTTATAATAAATATATAAATAATTAGTCAAATTATTTTTAAAAAAAAGTAAACGTAATCAGTCACATATTAAAATTCTTACCTAATTTTTATACTTATGATAATTTTTTTTTTCTAATTTTTAATAAGATAGAACGTGTGGTGATCTTTGTTGTGTGATGATTTTTATATATTGAGTATATGTGCTTGGTTTTTTTTATTTATATAATTCATTAATATTAGATTCTTAGTACTTTGCACTCATTAACTCACTTGACACAAAGATTAAAAAACTAATTAAGTAGACATATGACACAAACTTAAGTGGATAATTATGATGTGGTGTCTACATAAATTTAAACACATAGCACATAATTGGATTCTAATTTCAAATTCTAATTGAATTTTCTCGGAGATTTACCTATTATTAATCTATATATATATATATATATATATCTACATATATATAACCAAAGCCTTTGAAACTCTCTCAATTTTCCATGTCAGCACAATATTTAAATAAAATTATCATTTTATTTAAATAAAATTATTTTTGTTTAGTCCAAATTTAACAAGGAATGAAATTCTATCTCTCCAACAAATCCAACTTAAACTCAAATTCATCAATGTTTTATTCAAACACAAACATTGATAATATATATATAACACCGAAGCAAAAAAACAGAGACTAAAAAAAAAAAAAAAAAAAAAAAAGGCAATCTAATTCAACTTTCTTCTTTGATTAATGAATTTTATGTTGAATTTTTTTATATTGTTATTATTAATAAAATTTCGATTCAACGTATGTGGATATTTGTTTGTATCTAAGATTTTTATTATATCTTATTCTTTTGTTATGTATAGAATTGATTTTCTTTTGAGTATTTGGGTTAATCTTCATATTTATATATTTACATTGTTTTCGTGGGTTTGGTTTTTAGGCTAAAATTTCTACTAATTATTTTTTTTTATTGTACATGGCAGATAAAGTATCTCTATATTTTTGGAGAAAAATCAAAGTTGCAACCTATGTCTTCCAGCTTAGGGAACGATAAATTTTTATCTGGTATGTTATATATAAATTTGTTGAATTTGTTAACAAGGAATGAAATTCTATCTCTCTAACAAATCCAACTTAAACTCAAATTCATCAATATTTTATTCAAACACAAACATTGATAATCTATATATATGTACGGCACCGAGGTGCCCAGATCCAATTGGGCCTTGGATTTAGGCCCAGTAGGACGGCCTAGTTTTTCAATCCCTTTTTATTCTACCCTTATAAACTACAAGTCCAAATCTCGTCACCTAACCAGTGCTTGGAGTAAAATGCCTGAACAATAAAGGAAGACTAAAATCCGAACATAACATAGGATGCTCGGCAGTTTCCTGGAAACATCACTACCGGGCATATTTGCTTAAGTTGGAACCAAGTTCCAAAGCCATAATCGCTGCATTCCACTCTCACCTAAACATCCACTTACAACAGATAATATTCGACCTTCAATTGCACTAACAATGATAGTAATCATGATCTCCCCACTAACTTAGAGCTATAAATAGGAGAAGTTGGGGAAGAAATGGGGTTCAGAAAAAAAGGAGAGAAAAACAGCTATTCAGTAAGAGAGAGAATATTACTTTGAGTCTCTGTGCTGAGAACGACCCAAAGTAGGAAATTCTAAGCCCACCTTATAAATAAGTTGTGAGCCCAAGTGAGATTAAGCCCAATAGCCTCATTTCCGGTGCGCACAATATATATATATATATATATAGATAATCGAAGCAAAAAACAAAGACTAACGTAATAAAATAAAATAAAATAAAGCAAGCAATCTAATTCAACTTTCTTCTTTGATTAATGAATTTTATGTCGAATTTTTTTATATTGTTATTATTAATAAAATTTCAATTCAACATATGTGGATATTTGTTTATATCTAAGATTTTCTTTCTATCTTATTCTTTTGTTACGTTTAGAATTGATTTTCTTTTGAGTATTTGGGTTAATCTTCATATTTATATTGACATTGTTTTCGTGGGTTTGGTTTTTAGGTTGAAATTTCTAATAATTATTTGTTTATATTGTACATGGCAAATAAAGTATCTCTATTTTTTGAATAAAAATCAAAGCTGCAACCTATGTCTTCCAGCCTAGGAAACAATAAATTTTAATCCGATACGTTATATATAAATTTGTTGAATTTGGTTTGGTTTTGAAGTAAAATTTGGGGATTCTATAAATTTTGAAGTTTTAAGTCTTGGGGTTGATCTTAATTCTTCACCTTAAATACTTTTTATTTAGGTTCATGTGATTTTTTGTTTTCCTATTAAAAGCTATGATTTTTGGTTGATTAATTATTTGTTTGGATTAATTTCAATTAATTATTTGTTTGGATTCAACATAAAAGATAATGGAATTAGGTATTATGATTTTGATATTATTCCATATTTTGAATTGTCTATATTGTTATTACTACGAGAAAGTCATATTACTACTCAAATTTGAAACTTGGTGTGTCTTCCTCATATCGTGGTCATTGTTTATATATTTGCAATTTATATTAGTTTTGAGTGTGTGTGTGTATATATAACTATTGGGAGTTTTGCTTTATTAATTTAAGAATTGTAAATTACTTTGTAGATTTCAGTAACTATGCACTTGCAACTCAATAATGTTTAATGTTAGATAACACTTCTAAACTATGGAAAAGTATAGAAGTTAAATATTTCTTCATTTAAAAAAAAAAAAGAAAAAAAAAACTATTTAGCAAAATGTCTATTTACTCATTGTTGGATTTTTTTTTCAAAATCGATAATTTTTCCATGCATCACACGGATTAGTAACTAGTATATATATATATATATATATATGTTGTCCAAACACACACGCAAATAACATAAAATATAGCATAATATATATATATATATATATATATGTTGTCCAAACACACACGCAAATAACATAAAATATAGCATGCACGACAGAGTCAAATTTACTTGGTTGGAAGAGATTGTCTATGTCTATTGTGCCAGACATTACATTTGAATTGGAGTTGCTAAGGTGAATACGGTCAAGTCAAATCCTTGTTCCGCTACAAACATATACTAAGCCATTATGGACATGGACTCAGCTCAAAAACCAAGGACTTCACTAGTATTTAAACATGGGCTCATCTTCACACCCCGTGATGGGCGGCAAAACTATAGTATTTGTTAATCATATATGTATAAGAATCTTTCCCTAAAAGCAAGAAAACCCATTATCAAAAAAACCACTTCAAGTTATGAGGTGATCTAGTTCTGTGGTTCAAGAACTATATGAAAGAAGTGGCTTGGAGTGGCATGTTGTAAACTACCAGAATCATTTTATGGTTTTGTTTCTTTTTCAAAAACAAAAAAGTTAGATTGACCTAGAAAATAAAAAAATAAAAATAAAAAAAGGAAAGGGACTAGTTTCTCTATCCAAAAATTCTAGTAGCACAACTTTTGCCACATACTTTGCAACAATTCTCTTATGTGGCTAATTGTAAGTGGTAAGAAAAAGTGGTAGATTCATATGAAATTGACAGGCAATTAGTCGCAATTTACTGTATAGAATAGTTGTGACAAAGTACGTGACTTAGAATTACTATCTATCATGATGCTCTTTCATAAAATTATAATAAGAACGTTAATTTTGTATTAAAAAAGGGGGGGGGGGGAGGAAACTATGCTCTATAAGAATTCTTATCATCTCTTCCGATCTTTTCCTAAAAACAAATATATAAGAAATGAAATCAAGATAACTTTGTAAAAGTAAACTTCTTTTTCTTTGTGTATAATTTACTCAATCATTTTCAAATTTGATTATCCCAAAGTTGGCTGTAATATTTTCTGCCCTAATCAAGTCAAACATTGCTAATAAAATACTATCTAATAAATATTAGTTTTACATTATATATATTTTATGGAAAATGTTAACAAGATTTTTAAGAATGAGTTATTATGGGATCCAGTTAATAAAATATGACAAGAATATATGGAAGGGATTGAAAATTTTGATTGAAGTCACAAGAGAAACTCAAGAGTTGAATGTTTTTACTCTTTGGACCAAATTGCCTTTAATTAACACATTTCCTGCAATTTTACAAAAAAAAAAAAAAAAAAAAAAAAAAAAAAAAAGAAAAAAAGAAAGAAATTTTCAAAGGCAAGACAACGCAAACAGTAGATTTTTTTTTTTTTAAGAACAAAAACACTAGTTAAATTCACATTTCTAGACCAAAGGCAATGGCCTTAAACTAACAAGTAACAACAATTGATTTTTTTATTACTAAATTCCTCACTTTCCCACAACAATCTCTTTCTTTTTTCCTTTCCCACGTTCTTCTTTTTCTTTTTTCTTTTTTTTTTACCCCTTTTCTTCCTAGAGGACTAATTTGCTCCCACCTTTGTAGATGATTCACTGTACCAAGGATTATATTTGAAAGGAATTTCTTAAATTTGACATAAAGCAATTTCTTAACAGGTACCTTATAATGCCAATTAACACAACCCATATTATATTTGAAAGGATACAGGGGAAACATCATTCAATGGTAAACCTAACTACATCATTATATGGTTTTTCTAACAAGGATATCAAAGTGGTATGGGAAGGTGAGGTTGTTCAAATAACATGTTCAGGTTAGGCTGTAAGGTTGAATTTTATCAATCATCTTGTTGGCTTAATTCCGTGCCAAATTTGCTTGTATTTTAGCAATTTGTAACCCTGTATTTAGGTGGGAATCATATAAGAGTAGTGTGTGAGAGAGTGTGAAGAAATGCTCAAGATTGTGCAAAGAAGCAGGGACTCGCGACTGAATCTCGCGGGTAGCTCACGGTTTGCAAGCCGCCAGTAGTTGCACACGTGCCAAGCATGCAAAGAAGCTGAACTGTCATGCTAGCTGTAGCACTACAGGACAAAAAGTCCAGTCTGGCCATTCAGTTACCTCGCGGCTCAGTCAAGTCGCAAGGCCAAGCCACCAGCCAGCTCTGTTTTGAAAAACTGACTCTTTACATTCCACTCTCACCCTAGTATATATACCCTTTATACCCTCGAAATGAAAAGAGCTTCGAGAGAGAATATTGAGAAAGAAACCCTAGAGAAAAACAAGATTGACTCATCCCCAATCTTCACATAGAGACTTTTAAAATTCCTCTACTCTCACCCTCTCTATTGTTATATCCTTAAGAGATACATTACCAAAACTTTTTCTCAACATACCCACATCTATGAGAAGGCCATTTGGTGCTTGGGAAGCAATTAGGAAGGGACCAATTTCATATTGGTTGATGCTATGGGCTATAGCGGAATCCTGTAAGCTAAAGAAGAAATAGGTTCGGCGTAACCTTGTTGGAATAGGAGCTTGGAAGGCTTAGGTACACTGGGTAGATTATGCTTGGAGGGTCTTCTACTGTTCATGTATCCCAACTACATTCTTTAGTAGATTATTTACTGCTTGGAGGGCGGCAGAGAGGTTTTACGTCGAGGGCTTCGGTTTCCTCTTCGATAACACATCGTTGTGTTGTCCTTATGTTTGCATCTCTCTTCCCTTAATCTTTGCCATTTAATTTCTGCTGTGGATGTGATTTTATTTGGTTGAGATTTTTTATCAATTCTGTTATATGTTTATGTTCATATTCTGCATATTAATTGTTTGATAATAAGCTTGAATTGATATTTTAGAAATTGGAGGTCTAAACATTCATAGTGTTTTATACACTTATTGAACATTCAATTGGTATCAGAGCGGGTACACTTGTTTTAGTTTAAATACCTAAGTGTGATCCTTGACCTCTTATATTATTTGCCATGGATAGTGCTTTGTATGCCTCTATGCATGTTTTGGATATTGATGAATGTAACATGCCACGTGTTTGTAAAAATGCCTCTATGGGTGATAATTATCATGATTGTGATGCTATGTTACATGAATCTTTGGGTGTTGTTGATATTCTAAATGACAAACTCTTGAAGAAAAAGGCTAAAAAGTTTCAAAAGAATTTGAGCAAGTTATTTTGTGAAAATGATGATTTGATTGCTAAGCTCAATGAATCCAACAAATTGGTTGAGAAATATAAGAAACTTGCTGAAAATTCTCTTGAAAAGCTAAAAGAGTTTGAATGTTTGAATATGGACTTGGATGCTAAACTTGTTTTGTCTAACAAACTTGTTGATGAGCTAAAATGTGAAAATGAATCTCTTAAGATACATGCTAAGTGTTTAATTGCTGAACCTATTGCTGAAAATGATGAAAATATTTGTTGCAATCATGTTGTGGTACCCGATTTTGTGCCTATTGTGTGTTCTACCTCAAAGGAAAAATCGATGTACATTCCTCCACATAAAAGAAGTCAAAAGGTGGAGAGAAAGGCTATTAAGTCAAAGCCTCCATTTAGGTCTCAACTTAAGGCTTTGGATGGATCTAAATTTGTTCCAACTTGCCACCATTGTAGTGTGATTGGTCATATAAGACCTCAATGTCATAAGTTGAAGAGAGAACAAAACCATGTTACTAGATCCCTTCCCAAAAAGCCTAGTGGACCTAAACACATTGTGTATCACCATTGTGGTGCTTTTGGTCATATAAGACCTCATTGCTCTAAGTTTCATACTCTTAAAAGAATTAAAAGAAAAGAGAAACTTGAGTTTTATGGAAGTTGTACTAAAAAGGGTAAATCGGATTTGAGTGAAAATAGCATGTTGTTAAAGAAAGGGTTTAATGCTCTTAACTCCTTGTCTATGTGCATTTCCAGTTCTCATTCTTCCAACCCTCGTCTCACTTCTCATGAGACACTCATTCCAAACAATCATTCCGTTTGGATGAGGAAGGGTTCTTATGGTTGAGCTTTCGCTCTTTTGGTCCTTGATGTAATTCTTTCGATCTTTGTAGGACCCTTCATGCATTAAATGTCATATTTTCATGCATTTTGCATTTCTCTTTATGCATTGTTTCTGTTTTGATCTTACTTTTATGTTTTAGTTTTGTGTGAGTAAAAAATCCAAAATCACATAAAAAGTGAAAAATTCAAAAAGTTTGATCGTATATGTTTGAGCACATATCACATGTGAGTTTTGCTTTGTACCTCCGTACAAATGGCTTTGTGCATTTACGATCTTAACTTGTTCTTTATGCACATATATCTTTGTGGGAAAAATCTTAACATCTTTGTGTGATTGTTGTAGATCAATTTTCAAGCTTGTCATGAATGATTAGTCAATAGTCATGTTGGTTTTGATACATGCATAGACTTGTGCCTATATCTCTTCCCACTCTTTTATATTTTTGCTTAAAGAGCTCACCAAATGTAAATCTCAAAATGAAAAGAGATAATGAGCTGCAAAAACCATCGTACATACTAGTATTCGACTAGAAAAAAGGGAAAACGACTTGTAATGAAAATGTATGATGCCTAAAAGCCAAAGGTTTGTTTATCAAATTAAAATATCAAAAATTTTAGGCATCAATCTCAAAAAGAGATGTAAAGATCAAAAATGGTCAAATGTTGTGAATTGTAAATAAGTCAAATGAAAAGCTTCAAAAATTATGTAATCATTTTCTTGTGGGAGGTCATATATGTTCATTTCTATAATTGAGATAGATCACTTGTCTTAGCACTAGTTGTGTATGACTTGATTGAATTGATCATTGAAATTTCACTCTAGACTAAGGACTATTCCACATTTGATACACACACAACACACATGCCTAATGTTCAATGAATGCCTTATTTATTTGTTCGATTGTACTTGTTTAAATGTGATGTGTGTGTGCTCAACCATATATGGATTAATCTAAAAATATTTTTGATCATTTTATATGTTTTTGGAAGTGATTTTTATTACTCTTTGTGTTCATGTTTAGTGCTTACTTTTTTTTTCATTGTTTAAACATGTTCTGTGTTGAAAAACAAGTGTCAAAATTTTTGGTTACTCATTCTGGCTACTTGCATGAGTAGCGAGCAAGTTGCGAGTTTTAGCTACTCGTTTTGGCGACTTGCAAGTCGTGAGTCCAAGCCACGAGTTTACACAAAATGGTTTCGCGACTCACTCGCGACTTACTAGTCGCGAAACGCCCAGAAATAGCTATTTAAAGAGCTTTTCGTGGGAACCCTATTTTAAACCTCTCTCATCCTCTCTAAAACCCATTTTTCAATATTTTTACATCAAAACCCAATCAATTTGAATGGTTTTTCATTCCATTAACATCTTTAAGGTAATTTTAAACTCGTTTAATTGATTTGGATCCTTAGATTATGTTTTGGTAAGTTTTGTACTCTTAGTTGGGATTTTCATCATAGGAGTTGAGAAAACTTATTTTTTGTCAGATTTTTGTATGGGATTGGTTTTTTTTTTTTATGATTTGCTTTGAATGTTAGCCCTTTGTGGCAAAAAAAAACATGTATTAAGGGTGAATTTCATGATGTTCATACATTGTTTCACATTGTTGTTCATAGTGTGCACGCTAGGTGTTTGATAAAATGTCTCTTAGGCATTTTCTCACTTGTTTGGACTCCGATGAGTACCAAACTTTGGGGTTTCTCATGTTTCCTCATTAGGAACATGCTTGGTTCATTGGTTATGTATTTAACACACATTTCCCCACATGTGCATTTTCAATATTTTGGTCATGCATAGAACATAGCCACCTCTTGCACACACATTTGCTACCTTTGTCATGCATTAGTCTATACCTTATTTCTTCATCCTAGCATGTCATATTTACTTTATGCTTTATAGCATTTTGTTTTGTCTTTTTTTTTAGTTTCATTTTCTCATTCATCTCGCACCCCTCATGCATCGTTCTCCTTGTTCATTCCTTCATCTCTTGCCCTCGTTTCTCCTTGACCCTTTGTCTATTTGTGACAAAAAGGGGGAGAGTATACTCTAAAGAGTATACCGTGAGTTTTTGTCATTTCTACATGGCTCTTGTGCACATCCTTAGGGGGAGAAATTCTATTTCTCGTGCACATTTGTAGGGGGAGAGATATTCCATAGGGGAGATGCATATACCAAAGAAGAGAAGACATTGTGTTAATAAAAAAAATTTGTTTTGGTGTTTGGTGTATGTTCAAGTTGCTCACATGTTTCACATCATGATTACTTGATCGCAATTTACTTGTTACATTATATTTGTCATTTTTATGACTTGCTTGACCTTGAGGGTCTAATGTGTTTTGTGCAAATGTTTCAGGTTACAGGTATATATGTTCCAAGTGCATCACAACTTCTCATCATTTTGAAGGGGAGAAACTTTAAGCACTTTTAGTTTATTTAAAATACTTTATATTTGCACCCATGTTGCTTTTGTAACCTTTTAGGGTTTGTTTCCATGTGATTTGTAAGCTTTTATGGTTTGTACCATGCTTATGCAGCCTTTATGCTTTGTAGCCTTGTACTTCTAGCTAAATGTTATACATTTTCTGTAAGTACTCTCACTTTTGTGCCTTAATAGGATCTTGTTCCTAAATACATATACTTCATGTATTGTGCATTGGTTGAGTGTTGGATATGCAAGTGATTTGCATTGAACTTATTAGCTTGTATGTCTAGATGTTCATTCCAAGTGTGAATGAGCATTGTGGTCACTATCTTATAGTGATTGATTGTATGGTCAAGCCATGGTTTATTACTTTATTCCATTTTGCTTGATCGTATTGTGCTTGTAAGTTTTTCTACATACAATGATCATATTGTGTTGTTGTGTTTCATGAGATACTTGGTCATATGATTCAAGAGCTACACAGATTCTAGAGTTAGGTGTGAGTGAGTTTTGTTCAATTGTTCCCAACTCACATATTAAGTCTAGAGTTTGTTTTAGAGTTTTGTCACAGAATAGCCAAAGGGGGAGATTGTAAGGTTGAATTTTATCAACCATTTTATTGGCTTAATTCCGTGCCAAATTTGCTTGTATTTTAACAATTAGTAATCTTGTATTTACGTGGGAATCATGTAAGGGTAGTGTATGAGAGAGTGTGAAGAAATGCTTAAGATTGTGCAAAGAAGTAGGGATTCGCGATTGGAACTCGCGGGTAGCTCGTGGCTTGCAAGTGGCCAGAAGTTGCACACGTGCCAAGCATGCAGAGAAGTTGAACTGTCATGCTAGCTGCAGCATTACAAGACAAAAAGTCCAGTCTGGCCATTCAGTTACCTCACGGCTGGAACTCGCGGCTCAGTCAAGTTGCGAGGCCAAGCTGCCAGCCAACTCTGTTTTAAAAAACTGACTCTTCACATTCTCTCTCACCCTAGTATATATACCCCTTATACCCATGAAATGAAGAGAGTTTCGAGAGAGAATATTGAGAGAGAAACCTTAGAGAAAAACAAGATTGACTCATCCCCAATCTTCACATAGAGACTCTTCAAATTCCTCTACTCTCACCCTCTCCATTGTTACATCCTTAAGAAGTACATTACCAAAACCTTTTTTCACCATACCAACATCTATGAGAAGGCCATTTGGTGCTTGGGAAGTAGTTAGGAAAGGACTAATTTCATATTGGTTGATGCTATGGGTTATAGCGGAATCCGGTAAGCTAAGGAAGAAATAGGTTCGGCGTAACCTCATTGGAGTAGGAGCTTGGAGGGCTTAGGTACATTGGATAGATTAGGCTTGGAGGGTCTTCTGCTATTCATGTATCCCAACTACATTATTTAGTGGATTATTTACCGCTTGGAGGGCGGCGGAGAGGTTTTACATCGAGGGCTTCGGTTTCCTCTTCGATAATACATTGTTGTATTGTCCTTGTGTTTGCATCTCTCTTCCCTTAATCTTTGTCATTTAATTTCTGCTGTGGATGTAATTTTATTTGGTTGAGATTGTTTATCAATTCTGTTATATGCTTATGTTCATATTCTGCACATTAATTGTTTGATAATAAGCTTGAATTGATATTTTGGAAATTGGGGGTCTAAACGTTCATAGTGTTTTATACACTCATTGAACATTCAGAGGCTCTTTATAAACGGGCCATCCATAGTTGAGGCCTTTAAGGGTTTTTTTCTCCCGTAGGAGGTTTCCTAATTCCTACATCTATTGCACTTACCAAATATTAATGTGAATTATCAATCTTTCCGTATATCAAGGTAATTTTAGGCATTAAAAACTCATTTATCTTTGAAGAGCTCTTATAGTTTTTCTAATTCTTAAATACACTAAATAAATATCTCATACATGTAACAATAAATGGCAACCGATTGTTATGAAATTGTGTATAAAATTATAAACCAAACCCATTTAACAAAAATATTAATTTCACAAAAATATAGAATTGATTTTTTTTTTTTTTTTTTTGAGAAAGAAATTGATTGATTTTATAAATGTAAATCAACTACATCCAATTGTAAAATCGAAACAAAATGCGATGAGACATCTTCCATACATATTTGAAAATCTGGTATGCATAACGCATTTTTCGCCAGACTATGAGCTACCCTATTGTCGTTTCTCTTAATGTGAGAATACAACAATCTTACATAATTATTAGCAAACATCTTCACATCTTCTATCAGCAAACCCATTGGTGATAAGCTATGCTCCTCTGCCTTCACTACTTGAATTAGTCCAAGAGAATCACCTTCAAGAACGGCACTTCAGGAACCCAGCTCCAACGCAAAAGACACAGCCTTCATGGCTACCAGCACTTCAATCACATCAGCCTTGTATGCTTGATGGATTTTTTCTGAGCAAGATGCCAAAATAGCTCCCTTATCAACTCGGATTAGTACTCCAATACCGGACATATGAGATTCACTAAATACAACTCCATCAAAATTTATTTTTACCAAACCCGCTTGCAAATACCTCCATCTCGATCCTCCGTTGCCACTGTTCATTATCTGTACCTCAGGAACTTGCTGATTTGCACAGAATTGTACCAGCATCTCCTTCGCCTGTTCTGCCACTTGATGAAGCTTGATAGCTTGTAAATTCAGTCGAGCTTTAGTTCTCTAATTCCACACCATTTAAGCCATGTATGCAAACAATTCTAACGGCTTTCCTTCTGCAATCAGCCATGATAGCAGCTTTCTTAACATCAAAAAACCCCACCTCAGAACTAATCCCAGCTTTATAATAAAGAACTAATCCCCCACTTCACCCCACTCTTGGTACAACCCATCTATAATCAAAACCAATACTACTTTGGGCAAACTCTAGCCTTGCATCATCTGTAAGTGTCTCGGCTAAAAACACCACAATGGGATCTTTTGCCCGTATGATTTCAATGAGCTCCCTCCCTGTACGCAGGTTCCCAAACTCACGACAGCTCCAAGCTAAACAACTATAATATGCCTAAAATATTACTGCATTTGACATCTATATGAAAATTTATAAGCAAGCTGGCATTTAAGAGTAGTAATAGAAAAACTCACATACATATGAATAATTTATAGAAGCAACTATCAATACTTACAGCTAAAAGATTCAAAGTTTTGACATCAAAACACACCTAGGGAAAGCTTCCAAGTTAGCCTTAGTTCAAAAATATTGTTAAAACTAAGTCCATGTGGAATAGGAATGGCAGATCATTGTGCCAAAAAAGAAATACATTTTCCAACTCAAAAGAAAACATTACAAAGAAAGAACAAAAGAAGCAAGTAAGCAAGGGATTTATGCTTGGTTGCCAACTTAGATTTATATATTTTTCTTTCTCTTTTATCTAACCTCTTTTCTTCCTCTTTTATCTAACCTCTTTTCTTCATACTAACATATCATTTCTTTTCCTTTTCTAAAAATTTATTTTCTCATTCATTTATTAGATTTCTTAATACATTTTATTTATTTATTTTTAGCAATTTTTTTAATTAGCATATGATGCAACATATAACACGACATAATTCTTGTTGGTTCTATTTATCATGGGCCTCAAGTGCAAGATTAATTTATTTCCTCTAAAAAAAAATTGTTCTATTTCTAGGGTTCACTAGTACACTAATGTTTAATGGTCTCCTAAAAGAAAGCTAGTGGCAAGATAGTAACTGAGCAAATCATAGATCAATTTAATTATGTCATATATTCCATAAAAATATTCACATAATTTTATTTGTGATTATAATATGCTTTTTTACTTAGGAGATATGATATAATTAATTAAATTTCTTTTATTATCTTTTATATCAATAATTCATAAATGTTGATAAAAAAATTTATTAGTTAATTTAACTATTTTCATTCAAAAACTTAGATTCGTAGCTATAGTTAATTGGCCATGTTAGGACATATGTGATTCACTTGTTAGGAACATATGTCACTATTTTATGTAATTGGCTAATCCTTTGACAAAACGCACTTTACTTGTATTTGGGTAGAACTAGGATGTGTTTAATACTTCAAGAAACTTTGTTTCAAGATCAAGTGTTGAAGCCATACAAGTCTGTCCAAGATTCAAGTCTGAAAAGTGCCTGTCATTAAAGCTCGACAACTAGCCATCTATCGAGCTTGAAGAGCTGTTCAGCCCCGTGGCTCGACAACAGCTCAACAGATAGGGTATTTGTCGAGATTTATGAAAAACAAAATTTCAGATCTGTTTTAACTCTAATCTGTGATTGTATGTTTGGGATTTCTTTTCTCACAACCCTAGACATATAAAAGGATTATTTTAAGGGCTGTCAAAGTGGACACAAGTTGCACAAGTGTTGAGCAAAGTTTATTCAAGCAAATTGTGACCGGAGACAGAGTTTTGCCCTAGTTCATCTTTCTTGTGAAGAAGTTGCTGTGTTTGTGCACCGTAAGGTTTATTGACCAAGCATCTTCTGGATCTTCATCGTGTGATGAACTGAAAAACTTTGCAGCCAACAACTTTCTCTAGTTGGTGATTGAAGTCACGTACTGGGATCCGCGCAATTGGTTAGTCATGTACTGGGAGCCATGCATTAGAAGGAGAGATTGTCACTACAGAACAAGTCCAATTGGGTATTGGGGTAAGGGTTCAACTGTAGGTTGGTATAAGGTACTGAGATTCCTTTACTTGTAACCGCTTGTTGTAATAATAGTGGATTCTCAGGAATGGTGATCTTAAAATCACCTGGTAGGGTTTTTATCGTGTTAGTTATCCCCATTCGTAAACAAATCACCGTGTCAATTTATTTTTCGCTACATACTTAGTTTAATTGGTGATTTGTTTCTGCTACCACGCATTTGCGTGTTAATTTGATTGATTAATAAACTTGACTAATTAATTAATTAATTCATCACAAAGGGTCAATACGTTTTGGGCCTATTAGGCCACTTGAACATTTTAGTATTTTAATCACTTTTGCTTCAACATTATCGGGGCTTTGTTGAGTAATACTTCAAAGGCAAGAGGAATGGTACTTGAGTTCCTCTCCCCCCCCCCCCCCTTTTTCGCTTTTGTTTTCATCTTTTCATTTCTTTCTTTGTGATAAATATTAGATTAACATAGAAAAGAAAAGGAAAGTTGATTGGTTTCACTATCATGATTCTCTTTCATAAAATGATTGGTAAAATTTGATTCTCTTAAAGAAAAGGAAAGTTGATCTCTTTGTGATTCTCTTTCATAAAGCTGATTGGTAAAATTTCTTTTTTCTTTTAATTTTTTTGTTTGTTGTAGTTGAAAAAATTAAGAAATAAAAAATAAAAAATAAAAAAGAAAAAGAAAAAAGAAGGAATCTATGTGCTTGAAGAAAATTTACCATCTCTTGTATTAAAAAACACTAATAAAACAAAAAAGGAAAAGGGAAAAAAATTTAAAAAGTAATCTATGCTCTTTAAGAAATCTTTCCATCTCTTCATATTCATGTCTACTAACCAAGAAAAAAAGAAACAACATCAAGACAAATACACTTTGAAGAAGTACACTTTTGTTCCTTTTCCTCGTAGAATCTGAGTCTTTTTTTTTTAAAATGATTATCCCAAAATTGAATGTTATAGTTTGGGAGCCTTAAATTAATCATGTCAATCATTGCTAGTAAAATTTGTTACGTCTAATAAGCATAAGATATATATCAGTTTTTCCATTATATTGTAGTTCATCATCACTTTGTGTCCTAAAGAGCAAATGCAAAAACACTTTTGTGTCCTACGTGAACTCATCTAACTCCTGGGCTCTTAAGTTTATAAGTCCATCTCTCAACATTGAGAGTTAGACAACTTTTTGTGCTTGCCTATATTATGGGCTATCATAGAACCACCCAAGCCATTGGTTTGATTGGAATTTTGACATTTTGCCTTTCAGACCAGAGGAAAAACAATATGTTAACCAAAACCCATTCTCTTATAACCCACCCAATTCTGCCGAAGGCCATGATTAGCGCACGAACACACACAAAAATTGTAAAAATAAAATAAAAAACCTTAAGCAATCTATTAGGATTTTTAATTTTTTATGTTGACTAAATTCCAAGATAGAAGTTTCTTTGTAATGAAAAGTTTCATTGTTTTTTAAAAATTTAAATTTGTAATTGTTCGGTGTAATTGAGTTTGTTGTTCACTGTGCACATCTAAAAATACTGGTCAAGCGAGCTTATGAATGGACGAGGAAATATAAGAAGAAATTTAGAGGCTTCGACACATTTCAACATTTAGTTGAGAAATAGAGTCATCAATTAGCTCACTATGAAATTAGCTAACATTCAGTTTAAGCTATCTTGAAAAACTTAAAAAGATATGTGGGTGGAAAATCTCGGACATGTTAGGTAATTGAGGAGTTAGGCAACAACAATATTTTCAATCTACATATTTAAGTATAGTACCAAAATCCCTCCTTAATAATACCCTTATATCTTGAAAAATAGGTTATAGTTAAATGCAAAATTAAAACGCCACATGATACTACTTCATGCACTCGTCTCTACCTTTATATATATATATATATATATTGATTAGCTATTTATTTTTAAGACTGACGAAAGCTGCTTGACAACATGGCCTTCCTCCCAAGAGATTATTCTTAACCGCAAGTAATCATAATTTTCCACTAAGAAGATAATCTAGTATTTCTATAACACTCTTCCAGGAATCGTCCTGGCAAAACATTGACTGGAAATTATTTTTAATTGTAATGATATATATATATATATATACATATACATATATATATATATATACATAGAGAGAGAGAGAGAATAAATCCTTCCCCAAGTAATTAGTTGTTTAACTGTTAAGAGTCAAGTCAATAAATCTTTTTTTTTCCACTCAAAAGTAAGACTAGAAGTAATCAAATTTATATATAATAAAAAAAGGAAAGAACAAAGAACCAAGAAAATTTTTATTATTTAACAGATTTGGTATGCAAGTGGCCACCGTGCTATTCCTAGCATCTTCTAAGAAAAACCACTGAAAATGAGAGCTGGGAGAAATGAACATTCATAAAAAATTTAAAATCTGTGGATTATTCCAGAAATATCCCTAAAAAAAAGAGTCCAAATAGAAAATTACATGTAAAGTAAAACATACTAATCCATGCAAATGTTGAAAGTAACACACTATCTACTACATCTTTATGCATCTATTTAAAAAGTAAATAAATAAATAAAGGCCTAATCAAAATATGAACATGGATTCTTGAATGATCACGTCAATGTAGAAATCTAAGGCATTGAATGAGTGACCCATATTATTATAAATTATTTAGGACGTATTTTGCAAGTTGAAGGAAATTAATAAAACGGATGTAGGCCCACTCTGTCTTTTTCATTACAAAAATTAGAGTCCCAAATTTGATAGTATATTTCTCTACGTTTCAATTTTCAAACAACATTAGTTTCACGCGTTTTCTATTAAAGAATATATATGATCCTTTTGTTTTTTTCTTGACAAATTTATTCAACTCTCTCTCTTTCTCTCTCTCTCTCTCTCATGTGAGGAAATAAAATATGAACTAAAACAATAAGCACAACAATAGTAAATGTCTTGACAATAAACAACAAGGGTGCCATGACTTGACTCAATTATCCTACCTACTGCCTTCACAGATTTATTGTGCATAACTTCGTTCCCCTTTCCTTGTGGAAATAATACCTTAGGGAGTCTTCAACTGAATAATACGTAAATATAATATATAAGAAAACCATCTAACCCAAAAGACTTAAACACATAAGTTTGAGGCCAACTATATTATATTAACTACTTACTCTTCTCATTCTTGTTCACATGGACGGAGCCATCATTGGACCGGGGGGCAATGCCCCCCCCCCCCCCAAAATATATATATATTATTATTATATGTGTGTGTATCAATTTTAGCAATTTTTTTCTATAAAATTACATTTTATTTTATAAAATTACATTTTATTCTATAAAATTACATTTTATTTTCCTTAAACAATATCATTGATTCTTTTAAGAAGAATACTATACTCACAAACTCTTTTACAAACTGTTTTGGTAGCAAATTCTTATTGATACGCATGAGCCCACTACTCACATAATTTTTTTTTATTTACCAATAACCACTTATCACATCAGTAATCTATAAAAAAGTTTGAAACTCTAGCATTTTCCTCATTTTAGTGACCATAAAAAAATTTATAGATCTAAAATATAAAACAAAATATACAAGCCCCATAAAAATAGCTCAATAACAAAAATTACCAATAGTAAAACTAAAAAAATTAAGGTCAATTAACCAATTTTATCCAAAATAAACAATCCTGTCCTTTAAAAAATTCTAAACAAAAATAATTTTGTTCTTACCCATAATAATAAAAAAAATAAAAAAATAAAAACACTCAGCAGATAAGTAGTATCTTTGTTAGAGGTTGAAACCGCCACACACAACCAATAGTAAAGCCGCCCCCCTATCTTAAAGCTCTGGCTCTGTCCCTGCTTGTTCAATGTGAAAATTTACTCACACACGTGTATTCCCAAGTCTTCCACCATTGACTTGACTCAATTCTCATACTTTGTAGTTTGTATAAAACTGTCACAACAATGAATAGGGGAGTAATACTATTACTACATTTTCACAATGGGATGGTCCTTGGTGAATAGCTTATTGTAGGGTTTGATCGTTGTAGTTCAACTTCACAAGCCTAAAGGTTGCATTGAAGAAGAGTGGATGAGTCTGATAGAGAAATTAAGAAGTTTGTGAGGTCCACCCTCGATGTGGACAAAAATGGAAA
The DNA here is from genome assembly GCF_001633185.2 of Quercus lobata. Classification (NCBI taxonomy): domain Eukaryota; kingdom Viridiplantae; phylum Streptophyta; class Magnoliopsida; order Fagales; family Fagaceae; genus Quercus; species Quercus lobata. The sequence continues at coordinate 87,478,353 of NC_044907.1, read as the reverse complement.
GAAGCATATAAAAATCTAATCAACTAAGAACAAAAGAAAAGAGAGAGATGAGAGAGTGAGACTAGAAAAGAAGAGAGATGAGAGTTTGTCTCAATTTCCACATCATTCGAAACACATTTGGGCTTGTCTAAGCTAGGGTCATATCACATATTCATACGTACAAACTCACTTCATTCTTAGAAATCTAGATTTTTGGGCTCTGCTAAGGTCATATCAATTTTTTTTTTTTAATATTTGAAAAGAATAGCTTGTTGTTGTGTTAAGTGTGTGGTATTGGTGTTAATAGGGTCTATTCTATTTATAGGCTTATTGGGCCTCCCAAGTCCCAAGTGCCCCAATTAATAAAATGTTGGTTAAGTTTCTTGTGGTTAATGAGGCACGTGATTCTAAGTTGTGGGAGTTTCTAATAACTATTGCTAGTTTTTAATTAAATGGGCTAGAGTTACATGTACTATTGGGTCAGATAAAAGAGTTTCAAAGAGAGTTCATGGGCTCAATATATGGTCCATTAGTAGGTCAATGATAGATCATTTCTTTATTTCATACCATCTTCTCCACTACATCTTCTCCTACCCGCCTTACTTTGATCCATTTCTCATTTGTTAGAGCTATTATCAAGAACGGATGTTATAGATTGAAACTCTCTCAAAAAAAAAAAAAAAAAAAAAAAAAGAGAGAGACTCTTTCTCCTACTTACTAATAACTTAAAATACTTATTAATTCATCTCCAAAAAAAAAAAAAAAAAAACTTATTAATTAATAAGGACTCTTTTTCCTTGTCAATTCATGATTAATTTTTTTTTTTTCCTAAATCACTAACTTCTCCACTCTAAGACTCATTAGCCACATGAAACTTATCTCATTTAATTTTTCAACTTATTTTTTTAATTAATTCATTTAAATCATTTTTTAATTATAAAATGCTCCAAAAGATGCCTTTGTCTTTCAAAAAAAAAAAAATCAAAAACAAAACAAAACAAAAAAAAAAAAAACAGAACAAAACAAAAGATGCCTTAAAATTATGCTTAAGTGACAAGCATGACTTGTACAAAGAGTATATTGTTATCAAATGCCGTGTGAAAATTTCTCAAAAGATTCTCAATTTTTTTTTTAAATGTATATTTTGTCCACACAAAAAAAAAAAAAAAAAAAAAAAAAAAAAAAAAATAATTGTGGTCTATGCTAAGAGCCAATTGAACAAAAATGCTCCAACGGGATGGCCTTGAATTATAATTTTCTTTTTCGGCCGTTGAGTTAACTCAATTCTCCTAACGACAACCTTTGGAGAATACGAAGAGTAAATTGTACCCATAATTTTTTACTCTCTTTTTCAACCATTGACTTGACTCAATTTTCCAACTTCGTTTAAAACTGATCATGGGCAATGAATAGAGGAGTATTACTATTGCTACATTTTCAAAATGGGATGGTCCTCCATGAAGAGCTTACTGTGGGGTTTGATAGTTCTAGTTCAAATTCACGGGCATAGAGGTTGCTTTGAAGAAGAGAGGATGGATCTTTTAGAAATCAAAGAGTTTGTGAGGTTCAACAAATATGTTGATAAAGATCATCTTCTCCCTTCATGGGTTGATAACCATGAAAGTGAGTGTTGTGAGTGGGAGTAAGTCAACTACAACTCCACCACTGGTCACTGGATCCAACTCTCTCTCCACAAAATTAGTGATTTACACTTTTATTGAGATTTAGATAAAATCTGGTTTCTAAGCGCTTCTCTATTTGAGACTTTTAAGTAGCTAAGAAATCTTAATTTATCCTCAAATAGGTTTGGTGGTTGGATTGAGAATGAAGGTACGTTAATGGTGTCTCCTATTTATTTGTTTCTTATTATATTTTTCAAAGATTACACCAAAAAAAAAAAAGGTTTTGATTCTGAATTGGTGTTATAATATGGCTATCGCTAATCTATATATCTATATATATAATAATAGGTGAAACTGAGAGAAACTCAAATTACAATTTCAAATTAGAGTTCCAATTTTGCATCATGTGTCTTAAATTATTTATTCTTAAAGAGTTTTATTTATTAATTTTAGAATCAAATGTGGGACCATAGCATAAATATTCATCCAAGTGAGTTATTAAGTACAAAAACCAAAAAGTCTAAAATAAATGAATCTTAAAAAAAAATGTTTCATAATAATTTTTTTTTAAAATGGAGAATTTACATTTTATACCTAATAATATTCTAACAAATTTTTTTAATGAATTAATAAAATATAAAAATGACTATCAATAGTATTTAAATTATATATATATATAGGAATTATATTATACATCTTATTGTATATTTTTAAGTGTACTCATGCATATACATGGGGTTACAAGCTAGTATATTTAGTGTGAGAATTACAGGTTTTCATATTGTCACATGAATTATACTCGCTTTAATATTTAAGGTTTTTCTTATTATTTAACAATTTTTAATTAATTAATTCATGCATCATATGGTTCATAATATTAAGTGGTTTTTTTTTAAAAATCATTTCTTTGTAAAACAATTGAATTTTGCTTACATGTTAACTTCACATTTCTTCAAGCAAGTTTTTCTTCTCCATTTAATTTATGTATCAAATTAAATGGAAAAAACCTATTTAATATACTAAAAATTGGTTTTTGAGTTCTCTTCAATTGACTCTACCATTAAAACTACTTATTGCACTATATTATATTCCACGCTATAACCCATGTATCTTATTAGATGTACTACATATGTTTAGTTATCACTGTGTGTTCAAAAAAAGAGAAAATAAATCCATCACTGTAACATAGATTACTATTGTAAGGACTCAATTCGTAACAACCCAAAATGATACTGGGTTCGCACGTAAAAAATGCTCAAACAATATCATTTGTAGAGCGTGGATTTAAAAGGCTAGGCCTTGGTCACCGGACGGTGGTTTGCCGTGGTATTCATACAGAATTAAATCGTGTTCGCTTGAGGAGTCTTTCTCCTGGAGGCGGACTGGGAGGCTCTGGTACTTGGCCATTTTTCCCAGCCTCTTTTCCGAACTGCTTGCTTCCCTTTTTATATTAGCCTGTATCCCTTATCCTACGTCCACGTGTAGGTTCGACTTTCTAGGACTGATACTTGTCCCATCAGCCCATACCCAAAGTGGTTGGGAGTGGTTGTAAAAGCTGAAAAGCATGGCTCTATCAGGTGCAGAGTATTCAATGGCAATAATGGCAACTTTCCCTTTGTCCTTGGTTGTTTATACTATCCAGTGTCCCTTTCCCTATCAGCATAGATATTTTAGGTTTTGCCCAAAACTGTTCCCATACCGCTCTTGCCCTTTCTTTCAGGGGGACCTCGGATATGCCGAGGACGGAATTGTCCTCGATTATGTCTCAGGACTACTTAGACTTTTATTACACGTCCTCGGCTATACCCCTCCTCGGCTCGGGCCTTGGGCCCCAATGTAAAAACGGGCCAAGGCCACAACTTCTTGGGCCCCACAATAGCCCCTCAAAATCCTGCTGTCCGACCTTTTAGTCGGAGAGGAGGGTTTTGGTGATGTCAAGCCTTTATTACAGCTCATTTAACTCCGACCTTCATTAATGTTGGTATCCCTTCATCTATTTAGGAAATGCGTCGGGTTATGAGACATTCGTCTAGATTTTCACACGAGGCGCTCCTGCCGTTTCAGTGTACGAGGCGCATCTTTAATAGATTTACGCTACGAGGCCGATCAAATCTGACGGTTATAGATGACATTGGGGAGTTGAACAGACACTATATCGTTTGCAGTTCTTCTTGGAAATCTTCACGGATTAAATGCCAATGAACTTACCTTCCATACAAGAAGCCAGATGAGAGGGTACTTCCTTTGTATAAAGACCCTTTAACGTTTCTAAAGCCTTAAACCTCAAGCTGGGCTCAAAGTTTCCCTTATCAGCACATTCAAATCTTATAGTGTGATATGTCTGAGGAAAAAAACGGGGGTAAAGAGACCACATCCTTTCCAAAAGCACCGCGTCCCTCCAAAACTTAAGATGGCTCGGTCAGGACAGGGTTGGCAGAGACTCAAGATATTTCTCATCCTCCTTCAGCCAAAATCCGAAGCAGGAGCTAATTGCATCAAGCTTTTGGTGCAATTGAGTTGGGGTTGCTCATCATCAGTACCATCCGCTCTCCTATGAGCATAGCTAATATGGCACCAGCGTGTTAGGAGTCAGGACTGATGCAGGAACTAAGTATCCCTGCTTATTCCTCTCTTCCTTCACTGATGCCTCCTTTTGCCCCCCCCCTTCTTCTTCTTTCCCATCACCAGATCCATCCTGGTGCTTTTCCTTCTTCCTCTTCTTCTCCTTATCCATCAAAAAAGGTCCTCCTCTCAATATGGTAGCTACTAGGGCAGAACTTAGCGAGATTTCTTTTTTTTTTTTTGTTTTTTTTTTTTTTTTTTATTCTAGTTCTGGTAATTTGTTTCCTATATAGGCTTGTTTAAGCCCTTCATTGTACGCTGTACTACTTTTTTACATTAATAAAAGTTGCCATTGTTTTATTCTATGTATTCTTTCTTCCCTGCAATAGTTATGCCGTGAATGGACGTACTACTGTATGACTTCTTTTCATTTTTATACTCTGAACGATGCTTAGAGCCGAAATCCCTGTTAATAAAAAGACTTTACTTTGCGCTTATCGAAACTATCTAACATAATAATGCCGATCTGAGCAAATGATACTTAGGAAACTATCTAGCATAATAATGCCGATCTGAACAAATGATACTTAGGGCAGAAACCCTCACTAAGCAAAAAGAAAAAGATGTTATTATGAGCTTATTAGAGCTATCTGGCATAATAATGCTGACCTGAAAAAATGATACTTAGGGCCGAAACCCTTACTAAGAAAAAAGATGCTATTATGAACTTATTGAAGCTATCTTGCACAATAAAACCGACCTGAAAAATGGTTGTATGCCCCAAACTGAACGAGGTGATGGTTGAATGCTCGGTGCTGTGTAAAAAGTAATCATCCGAGGATATGTAACCCAAAATGAACAGCCCCTGCGGGTCGCTGAGTAATAAGGTGTTTCGCCATTTTCCTAATGACCTTCATAGTCTTAACCTTTTCTGGTATTTGGTCCGAGGACTGAGCGACTTATAATTCTCTTTGAGTAGCTGATTTTTCCATAGGTCTGAGTCCAAGGACAATACAATACCTTGGTTCTGTACAAAACTTGATTTATTTAAGTAGTTGGTTTCCCTATAAGTTTGAGTCCGAGGACCATGCAATACCTTGGTTCGGTCCAAAACTTGATTTCTTAAGTAGTTGGTTTCCCCATAGGTTTGAGTCCGAGGACCATGCAATACCTTAGTTCTGTCCAAAACTTGATTTCTTAAGTAATTGGTTTCCCCATAGGTTTGAGTCCGAGGACCATGCAATATCTTGGTTCTGTCCAAAACTCAGTTTTTAAGTAGTTGGTTTCCCCATAGGTTTGGGTCCGAGGACCATGCAATACCTTAGTTCTGTCCAAAACTTGATTTCTTAAGTAGTTGGTTTCCCCATAGGTTTGAGTCCGAGGACCATGCAATACCTTGGTTCTGTCCAAAACTGATTTTTAAGTAGTTGGTTTCCCCATAGGTTTGAGTCCGAGGACCATGCAATACCTTGGTTCTGTCCAAAACTTGATTTCTTAAGTAGTTGGTTTCCCCATAGGTTTGAGTCCGAGGACCATGCAATACCTTGGTTCTATCCAAAACTCTTAAGTAGTTGGTTTCCCCATAGGTTTGAGTCCGAGGACCATGCAATAGTCCTCTTAAGGTTTCCCCATAGGTTTGAGTCCGAGGACCATGCAATACCTTGGTTATCCAAAACTCAATTTTTAAGTAGTTGGTTTCCCCATAGGTTTGAGTCCGAGGACCATGCAATACCTTGGTTCGTCCAAAACTTGATTTCTAAGTAGTTGGTTTCCCCATAGGTTTAAGTCCGAGGACCATGCAATACCTTAGTTCTGTCCAAAACTTGATTTCTTAAGTAGTTGGTTTCCCCATAGGTTTGAGTCCGAGGACCATGCAATATCTTGGTTCTGTCCAAAACTCAGTTTTTAAGTAGTTGGTTTCCCCATAGGTTTGAGTCCGAGGACCATGCAATACCTTGGTTCTGTCCAAAACTTAGTTTTTAAGTAGTTGGTTTCTCCATAGGTTTGGGTCCGAAGACCATGCAATACCTTGGTTCTGTCAAAAACTTGATTTCTTAAGTAGTTGGTTTCCCCATAGGTTTGAGTCCGAGGACCATGCAATACCTTGGTTCTGTCCAAAACTCAGTTTTTAAGTAGTTGGTTTCCCCATAGGTTTGGGTCCGAGGACCATGCAATACCTTGGTTCTGTCCAAAACTTGATTTCTTAAGTAGTTGGTTTCCCCATAGGTTTGAGTCCGAGGACCATGCAATACCTTGGTTCTGTCCAAAACTTAGTTTTTAAGTAGTTGGTTTCTCCATAGGTTTGGGTCCGAAGACCATGCAATACCTTGGTTCTGTCAAAAACTTGATTTCTTAAGTAGTTGGTTTCCCCATAGGTTTGAGTCCGAGGACCATGCAATACCTTGGTTCTGTCCAAAACTCAGTTTTTAAGTAGTTGGTTTCCCCATAGGTTTGGGTCCGAGGACCATGCAATATCTTGATTCTGTCCAAAACTTGATTTCTTAAGTAGTTGGTTTCCCCGTAGGTTTGAGTCCGAGGACCATGCAATACCTTGGTTCTGTCCAAAACTTGATTTCTTAAGTAGTTGGTTTCCCCATAAGTTTGAGACCGAGGACCTTGCAATACCTTGGTTCTGTCCAAAACTTGATTTCTTAAGTAGTTGGTTTCCCCATAGGTTTGAGTCCGAGAACCATGCAATACCTTGGTTCTATCCAAAACTTGATTTTTTAAGTAATTGGGGGAGTTAACCCCTCGGCTATGGCGTGGGACCTTGGTTTAGGGGAATTACCTCCTCGGCTAAGCCCCTAGAACCATCCGTATTGTTGACGCTATGAAGCGCAGCCCCTAGTAAAGGAACGTAGCCCCTAGTGGAACTTTACGCTAGAACAATACAACCGCCTGTTAGAAATGACAAGGGGACTGTCTCAACCTACCGCCTGTGCCAACACACAAGCCTTCCCACAGACGGTGCCAATTGTAAGGACTCAATTCGTAACGACCCAAAATGATACTGGGTTCGCACGTAAGAAAGGCCCAAACAATATCATTTGTAGAGCGTGGGTTTAAAAGGTTAGGCCTTGGTCACCGGACAGTGGTTTCCCGTGGTGATCATACAAAATTAAATCATGTTCGCTCGAGGAGTCTTTCTCCTAGAGGTGGACTGGGAAGCTCTGGTACTTGACCATTTTTCCTAGCTTCTTTTCCGGATTGGTTGCTTCCCTTTTTATATTAGCCTGTATCCCTTATCCTACGTCCACGTGTAGGTTCTACTTTCCAAGACTGATACTTGTCCCATCAGCCCATACCCAAAGTGGTTGGGAGTGGTTGTAAAAGCTGAAAAGCATGGCTCTGTCAGGTGCAGAGTATTCAATGGCAGTAATGGCAGCTTTCCCTTTGTCCTTGATCGTTTATACTATCCAGTGTCCCTTTCCCTATCAACATAGATATTTTAGGTTTTGCCCAAAACTGTTCCCATACCGCTTTTGCCCTTTCTTTCAGGGGAACCTCGGATATGCCGAGGACAGAATTGTCCTCGGTTATGTCTCAGGACTACTTGGACTTTTATTACACGTCCTTGGCTATACCCCTCCTCGGCTTGGGCCTTGGGCCCCAATGTAAAAACGGGCCAGGGCCACAACTTCTTGGGCCCCACAACTATAATTTTGTTTCTCATCTTCTTTTTTCCTTTCGAAATTCATACATATATATACCGAATAACCAAAGAATCTCTCTTCAAATATGAATTAATTAAAATGTTTCACGTATTTTTTCTTCGTGAAACTCTATTACTAGAAGTTTCCAATTAATTTAAAAAGCTATTTTGGATTCATTCAATTTAAATTTATTGAAGAAATTCAATAGATGTTTCATTATTATTTTTCTTAAGTAATTTTTTTTAAAAAAAATATTATAATTTTTAGTATTAAGCAATTCCAGTTGCGATGTTCGACCTTTCTCATAACTTTCTTTCGGGATCATTATCTTTGCGGAAAAGCAGTACTTTACAATATTACATTTGGAAGAGAGCATGTTTTCAGGATCAATACCAAAAGCTTTTCTCAATATTTCAGAGCTTTTGACCTTGAATATCAGTAACAACCGTTTGTCAGGCAACATTCCTAGTGCAATTGATAAAGCTCTCAACTTAAGAATTTTGTTATTGCGAGGAAATCGTATGAGTGGCACTATTCCAACACAGTTATGTCAATTGATCAAAATAAATTTAACGGTTCTCTCTAGAAACTTCATTTCTGGGACAATACCTCACTGCTTTCCACACATCGTCCCTAAGGAGACTCTGAATTTTCGTTTATTTCTTGTAATTGAGTTTGGTTCCATCAATATAGATATTTATGAACCGTTCGAAAATTTTGTCCAACAAGATGAAGCTATCTTTGTTACGAAACATAGGCTTAGCAATTAAATTCATTCACTAAACTTGTCTCACAATCAGTTGATGGGTTCCATTCCAAAGACATTGTCAAATTTGACTGAATTAGAGAGCTTTGGATCTTTCTCACAATAGTTTGAGGGAAGAAATCCCTCCACAATTACTTGAGCTTACCTTTTGGAGGTGTTTAGTGTCGCTTATAACAACTTATCAGGTAGGACCCCGGATATTAGAGCACAATTTGAAACTTTTGATGCAAGCAACTTTGTAGGAAATCCATTTCTTTGTCGACTCCCATTGGAGAAAAATTGCACCAGGAGAGTAACTGAGCAAATCATAGATCAATTTAATTATATCATATGTTCGATAAAAAAAATTCACATAATTTTATTTGTGATTATACTATGCTTTATTACTTAAGAGATATGATATAATTAATTGACCTTTTTATTTTCTTTTATATTAATAATTCATAAATGTTGATAAAAAATTTTATTAGTTAATTTAACTATTTTCATTCAAAAAATTAGATTCGTAGCTGTAGTTAATTGGCCCGTTGAACATTTTAGTATTTTAAATAATTTTTTCTTCAAAATTACAAGTGCTTTATTGAGTAATATTTCAAAGGCAAGAGGAATGGTACTGGAGTTTCTTTCTCTGTGATAAATATTAGATTGATTAGATTAACATAGAAAAGAAATGGAAAGTTGATTAGTTTCACTATCATGGTTCTCTTTCATAAAATTATAAAAAGACCATTATTGTTGTAGTTGAAAAAATTAAGAAATAAAAAATAAAAAAGCAAAAGAAAAAAGAAGGAATCTATGTGCTTTAAGAAATTTACCATCTCTTGTATTAAGAAAACACTAAGAAAACAAAAAAGGAAAAGGGGAAAAAAAATTTAAAAAGTAACCTATGCTCTTTAAGAAATCTTTCCACCTCTTCATATTCATTTCTAATAACCAAGAAAAAGCAAAGAAACAACATCAACACAAATACACTATGAAGAAGTACACTTTTGTTCCTTTTCCTCAGAATCTGAGTCATTTTAAAAAAAAATGATTATCCCAAAATTGAATGTTATATTTTGGGTGTCTTAAATTAATCGTGTCAAACATTGCTAGTAAAATTTGTTACGTCTAATAAGCAAAAAAAATCAGTTTTTCCATTATATTGTAGTTCATCATCACTGTGTCCTAAAAAAGCAAATGCAAAAGCACTTTTGTGTCCTAAGTGAATTCATCTAACTCCCGGGCTCTAAGTTTAGAAGCCCATCTCTCAACATTGAGAGTTAGACAACTTTTTGTGCGTGACTATATTATGGGCTATCATAGAACCAACCAAGCCATTGGGTTTGATTGGAATTTTGTCATTTTGCCTTCTCAGACCAGGGGAAAAATAATATGTTAACCAAAACCCATTCTCTTATAACCCACCCAATACTGCCAAAGGCTATGATTAGCACACGAACACACACACAAAATTATTAAAAATCAAATAAAAAACCTTAAGCAATCTATTAGGATTTTTAATTTTTTATGTTGACTAATTTCCAAGATAGAAGCATCTATAAAAAATTTCCAAGATAGAAGTTTCTTTGTATTGAAAAGTTTCATTGTTTTATAAGAATTTAAATTTGTAATTGTTCGGTGTAATTGAGTTTGTTGTTCACTGTGCACATCTACAAATATTGGTCAAGCGAGCTTATGATCGGTCGAGGAAATATAAGAAGAAATTTAGAGGTTTGGACAGATTTCAACATTTAGTTGAGGAACAAAGTCATCAATTAGCTCAGGATGAAAATTAGCTAACATTCAATCTAAGCTATCTTGAAAAACTTAAAAAGGTAATGTGGGTGGAAAATCTAGGACATGTTGGGTAATTGAGGAGTAAGGTAACTCCAATATTCTCCATCCTTGTATTTAAGTACATTACCAAAATCCCTCCTTAATAATCCCCTTATATCTTCAAGAACAGGTTCCAATCTCCAGTATATGCAATCATCTTTGAGGAGCTTTTGCAACAAGTTTTTTATTCTCCATCAGCACAATGACACTATGAATCCCTTTCTCTCAACTGCCATCTCTTCTAATACTTCCATGCAGTTAAACGTTCACTTTCTGCTAAATTCTAATATCTTTTGGTTGAACTTGAACTTGCAACCTTCAAGTTCTTGGTCCATTACCAGAAAGTCAGAAACCAAACCTACTAGTTTTAGAGACAGCAAGGAAGTCTTAAGCTTCCTAACTCATGAGTTCAGCCAGACAGAATCAGATTCTCGGTCCATTAATATGAATTAACATTTTAACTGTAATAATTATATATATATATATATATATTTATATATATATATGTTATGGGTCAAGTCAACAAATCTTTTTTTTTTTTTTTAACTCAAAACTCAAAAATAAGATTGGATGTTATCAAATTTATTTATAAAAAAATTAATAATAAATAAGGAAAGAACAAAGACCCAAGAAAATTTTTATTCTTTCGATGAAACAAAGAAGGTATACAAATAACCATCTCTCTCTTCCTATTATCTTCTAGAAAAAACCACTAAAAATGATAGCTGAGAGAAAAGAATATTCATAAAAATCCTCTTTTTGACATCAATTATACAATGTTTTTACCAATTCAAACTAACAATTATGCCTCTTTATCAATTATAATTTTTATATAGAAACAAAATTGAAAGTTTGGAATTTTAGTAATAAGTTTATGATTCCGAATCTTCCAATTCTTCAACCGTGATAATTAGTTGATTTCTCAATCTTTAGAGTTAAACTACTAGATTATGAATTAAAAAGTGAACACATAGGATTGTATTGGATTTAGTTCTTTTCAAAGTATGTATACAACTGCATTAATCTTTGACCTTTTGTACAAATGCCAAACCAGGTATGTACACAGCAAATAGACTCTTCACTTTGCCTTTTAGGTTTCTTTAAACGGTTACATTACATGGGATGAACTTAATTAGTGCTATATTAACAAAATAAAAGAGAAGAAAGAGAAAGTTCGTAATAACCAGTATACCCTTTCAAAAATAACAACTATGCCTCTTTAACATGAATAATGGGATTATTAACAAAACAATTAGAGATAATGGGATTGCAAGATTGCCTGTGGGACTTGATCAAACACGCAATTGAGATTATTAGGAAATATTAGATCATAAGGTTTACTAACGTTCATGTACTAATAATCTATAGGAAAAAAAAAAAACAATTAATTTGGAGTCTCTCAAAAGAAAAAGAAACAGAATTAAAATTTGGAGTCTTTCAAAAAACCCACTCTCTAAAAATTATAATTACCACACAGAAATCAAGAAAAAAAGCTACCGGTACCCAAACACTATTTTTTTTTTTTTTTTTCACTTTTCACATTATAATAGTATTAAAAGTGAAAAATAATTTATTTGACAATCACAACTTCTAGCTACAAGAGGAGAAATTCAGATATAGAACAGGAAAACAAAAAAGGCCCAGATATAAATTTAACGTTTCTCCCCTTTTTCACTGTTTCCCATCATTCAAACAGAAATTGAACAAAAAACAAATATAAATTGTGGAGAGTATTAAAATAAAATATATAAAAAAACAAAAAAAAACAGAGAAATCACAGAGAGTAATAAATAAGAGAAGAGAGAGGACCTTGAGTATATGCTGCGGATGGATTACGTTGTCAAGGTCGATGAGATGGAGAGAGAGAGACAGTCGATCGAAGAGGAAAAATATGGTTTGTGGGATATAATTGTAGAGAAATGTTGATATAAATGTAGGGATGGAGTAGGTAGAAAGATATTATTACTATTATTTAAGCAAAGCTCAGACGTGTGTATATATATATACTACCCTCATCATGCGCTTCGCGCATACAATGTGTCTTTTTTTTCTTTTCTTTTTTTGAAAGTGGTCCTATTTTATAGAAAAAAAAACTGTGTTTTTTAATTTATTTTATATATATAATTTTAATTTTGAAATTTTAATTTATAGTAAATAAATCAATTTGAAAATTAATAGGAAAGTGACCTTATTTTTTAGGTAATGTTTTAATAGGAGTTAGAGTTGTATTTTTACAGGATTGTCCTTTAATTTTGTCTCTACTTAAATATAGGAGTGTAGGGATATTTTTGAACTAAAAAATTAGGAATCCAAACAGGGAAAGTCCCTTAAATAATAGTATAGATATATATATCTAAAATCACATCCACATTGGTGGAGCTATTCTTTTACCTATTTGACACCATAAAAAGTTATTTTATATATTTTACTTACTCACTTTACAAAAAATCTAGTACCAATGGATCTTTCTTAGTTTTTAACATAATAAAATAATATAAATATCATAATATAATAATATAAATATCACAATAAAATAATACAGGTCATAAACACAACATTTTCACAAAAAATTTACAATAAAATCTATATGATAAGTTGTTAATAGTAAGCCTCTGTTTGGATACCAATAAAAAATGAAAATTATTTCACTATTCAGCTTATTTTTGCTACTATTTATAGGCCCCACTGTACTTTTTGGTACTATTCATGATCTCTCTGTACTATTTCAGCTAACTTTTATCTTTATCTACAGTACTTTTAACAATAAGTTTTCAGTTTCAGTAAAATAAATGGTATCCAAACAGACCCTAAATAAAAAATAAATAAAAAAATGATAACCTCACTAGTAAGTGTAGATGAAAACTACGAATAACTTATTGTCTAAATTTTATTATGAAATTGTTATGAAAATATTGTGTCAATAATACTTTTTTTTCTTAAAAAAAAAAGGTCTAGTGCCACCCATTTTGGCACAACAAAACCACAATTCGTTATGTTGTAAGTTGTAGTTGGTAAAAGGGTGATACTGGATCCGCTCTCTATTAACCACAACTCACCACATGAGTGAGTTGTGACATTTGTTGTGCTAAAATATATGGCACTAGACTTATTCTAAAAAAATAGCACACTAATTAAAAAGTTTAAAAATATAATTAAATATCACAATATTTTGTAATTTTTTTTTTTTTTTGGTCAAGCCTAGTATAATATTATTTTATTTTATTTTGACATATTTGACCCCTTAACTTTACTTCTTTTTCTTTTCTTTTTTTTCACCTTCTCAAAAAAAAAAAAAAAAAACTTTACCTTTTTTTTTTCTTCACTTTTTATCTCATCCACCCGTTTCTTCCCCCATTCCCATCAAATACCTTTTCTTTTCCTCCACTAACCATCTTGTCTCTTCTTCACCTAAAAAAAGACAGTTTTTCTTCTTTCACCCAAGAGACAAGACGAGAGAGAGATATTGCACACACAAAAAATGAGAGAAGAAGAATCCACAGCAAAAGAAGAAGAAGAAGAAGGTCGCAGCAGTGGGTTTATGTTGGAATTGAAAAGTGCACATTTGATTTAGAATTTTGCAGTCTGTTTGGTTGGTTAGAATTTGGAGGAAAGGAAAAGAAAGAAGAACCAGTATGGGATTCTTCTTTTGGGCTTCTTGCAATTGACGAAGAGTGAGCATAGAGTGTAGAGAAATTCTTCCCCAGCTCCATGACGATTTATTTATTTATTTATTTTTGGGTTGGAAAGAGGAAAGGAGGGAATATTGGTGGGACCTTGATGTCTTTTTTGGTTATACCCATCTGTGGTGTGTGTTTCAGTTTGTGGAGTTTCTATGCTCAATGAAAATTAGAGGGAATAAGAATAATTTTAAATGGAAGAAAACAACGACATGGTATTGTGAAAAATTGACAGTGGGTAAAGCAAAATTTACCTTTCTATTAATTATATAAAAAGTCGTTATGCCGCTACAGTATTTACATACTGTTCATAGAATGTATTCCATTGTTTATATATAGTGAAAATTTGGTGAGCACCTTTTTTTTTTTTTTTTTTTTTTTTTTATCAAACCGTAGCTATAGTACCAGGCGGCACTGTAACTATAGTAGTTATATATTTTCTGTCATCCTTTTGTACTTTTTTTTTTCTTTTATATATATTGTTATACTAACACAATAAATTTCACAATATTTTCACAATTATTGAGGTATCAATTTCTTATAAGTCAAAATAAAATAATAAAATATGAAACTGTGATCAACCACAACTGAAAATAAATGTTTTGTGAAAATGTTGTAACACTTGTTAGGTGAATGTGTAAAAATTACAGTACTTTTGATTTGTTCAAGTGGCAGTGTAGCTATAGTAGCTACAACATTTTTTTTTTTAGTCTTCCGTTTGTACTTTTTTTCTTTTAAATATTTATAAGAGCCAATATATATATTGTTATACTGACACAACAAATTTCACAATATTTTTATAATTATTAAGGTGTCAATTTCTTATAAATCAAAATAAAATAATAAAATATGAAATTGTGACCAACTACAACTGAAAATAAATGTTTTGTGAAAATTTTGTAACACTTGTTGGGTGAATGTGTACAAACTATAGTACTTTTGGTTTGTTCAATATGTACTGTTCATCGCTTTTTTATATTTTATATTTTTATTTTTTCTCACTCATCGATTTGTACTCTTTTTCCTTATATATAAAAAGAGCAAATAAGCTTATGAATAATGTTATGAACAGTATTTTTGGTTTAGTGACTTGCCTTTTTCCTCCTTTTTTTTTTTCCAAGTTCACTAACTTGGTTTGAGCTTTTTTTTTTTTTTTTTTTTTTTTTAAAGGATTTTTATATGTTTACTTTCTACTTGTAATGTAAGCTTACATTGTATACACACAAAAAGTAGCAAATATTATATACATTTGCACAAAAAAAAAATTGTACAAATTTTGCAAATGTGTATAACATTTACCAATTTTTATGTGTTTACAATATAAATTTACATTTTAAGTGCAATGTATATTTCTATATATATATATATATATATATATATATTATATAAAAAGAGTGAATAGGAAAAGTTACAATAATTTCGCTACAGTAGTTATGGTTTATTTAACTTTCTAACTTTTTTTTTTTTTTTTTTTTTTGTGAATGCATAAAGTTGTAGTATATTTGCTATATTATTTTTAGTTTGTCCACAATAATTTTCACAATACTTTCATAACAAATCAAATATGGTAAATTGTTATTGGTTCCAATTTAAACTTACCATTGAAACTACTTTTTTGCTCACCAATAATAACTTGTAGTAACCTACTACTTACGATTTGTTATGAAAATATCATGGACATAACATTTTTTTTTGTGAAAAATGTTAAGACATCTTGATGTTGTCGCAATATTTTCAAAACTGCTGAACTATCAATTCTTTACAAGTTAAAATAAAATATAATAAAATTATAAAGATATTATGAAATTGTTGCGTCATTATATGATGTTTTTAGAAATTTTTTGTTGGTTTAATCAACTTTGTTGAGCCAAAATTCACTATTCTACATACAATTTTTTTGAGTTGACTTTTTGTATATTTTTTTCTTTACACACTATTTTAAATAAAAACACATTGTTTTGCACGCAAAAATAAAAACAAAAACTTAGGAAAAAAAAAACATTTTTCATCCTTTATGTTTGGGGTAGTTTACAATTCTTCCTTAAACTTTAAAATTATGCAATTTTTCCCTTAATATTTTGGAAAAGAGCAAATATGTCATATTGTTATTCTCTTAGTTAAACCCTAATGAAAACTTATGGTTCTTAAAATATTTTATTATGTAATGTCTAAATTACTCCTGCTAAATTTTAACATCCTAAAATTTTCTTTACGTATTTTGAGTTTTAAATGATAAAAATTTTTAAAAAGATAGAATGATGATATTCAATGACACAAGCCTTTTGTTATCTTATTTATTTATTTATTTTAATTTCTTAGCAAAACTCAGTTATTTATTTTTTGAAGATAATGATATTCGTTATCATTTTTAAAAGTTTTTAGAGAATAGATATATTGTTTTTAGCAAGTAGGAACTAAAAAATTATTATAATTAAATAAATATTTATATGTTAAATAATTATCCTAAACAAACAAGATTAACTATTTTCGACATAATTATCAAAATTCTTAAAATTAATGTCTCTCTTGATTAATGTAAATTTCTACATACTTTAAAAATTAAATGATTCATATCTTTATTTTATAATACAAATAAAATTTAGAATTAACCTTAATTACTACAGTATTTTTTTTTCACGGCAAGCACGTGCCTTCCATCGTGCTGCCCTAACTAGTTGAGTCAACAAAGTAAACATTGTATCAAATCTCTCAAAATGGCATGGTAATGTAAAATCAAAAAGTTCGGGGCGTTATAATTTGGGTGAAAAGTAATGGTAAAAAGAAGTAATTTACCTTTTTTTTTTTATTATAAATGTCAATACTACTTTTGACAATAGTGATTAGTGAGCCATCCATTACCATGACCACAGCATCCTAGGCTACTTTGGACAATTTTATAGTTGAGAAAAATTAACAAATGCCTTAAGTATATTAGTTTAACAATTAGAAATATTTTAATGGGAAACAATATTAATTTTTTTGTAACTCTATATTTGAAAAATATTATGTCCACAACAATTTGAAAAATACTAAGTGACAAGTTGTTACAATCTATTATGTGTAAATAAAAATGTAATTTAAGTTATTAGTCTCCATTGTGTGTGTGTGTTTGTTTCTCAAAAAAAATTAGAATTAGTAACAATTTATCACTTAGAATTTATTGTGAATATATTGTAGATATAATACTTTTCTTTATACTTTTCATGAAAATGATATTAAAATTTTTCTAAATGATACCAAAAAAAACAAATACTTTAAAGGCACCCATTATCGCAATCATTTATAATTTTCAAAGATTAATGGCTCGCTTGATAATTTTGTTCTAGTAACGTTATTTAAGTGTCATTAAAAATAAGTATAAGTAAAAAGTGTTGTGAAAATATATGTAATATTATTTACACAATAAAAAACAATAAAAACAATGGTTTAAACTATGCAAACAAACAGTGTACTAGTGTAGCAAAAAACACCAAAACTGGCTTTATATTTGCTAATCCAACATGGTAGATAACAACACAAGTTGCTACATTTCTTAAGTCTTAACGGAGAAGTTTATGTACTTTTTCATCTCTATGAAGTTTGTACTTTAAACTTTAAACTGCATGCCAATCTTTGATTGGCTAAATTCGAGACTATAAAACAAAAAGTAACGCCCAAGAATGATCATAATTTTTTTTTTTTTGGGATAAAAGGTTAGAAAACAAAAAGTTGGAACTTAACAAACAAGTTTATCTCCATGGCTTATATCAGTCTTCACCATATAGAAGAGAAGTATGTATTGTACTAATATTGAAGTGATCATTTGTTTGTAGCAGCAGTAGGAGTCCAAATTTGAAGTTCATAGGTATTGATGGCTTACATTCCTCCACACAAGCGTCACTCATACGAAGCTGCTGGTAGTAGTGATAGGCATTATAGGCCCTCACCAATCCCACAATCTCTTGTTCCTCAATTCAGGAGAAATCTTAATTTGAGGTTGCCACCCAAACCCTTTTCACAAAGAAGTGGAAAGATCGTTTATAATTATGCAGAGCAGGCTATTTCCACATGGTTTCCTGTTGGTTTGGATCACAATCACCAGTTTCCATCTTCTGTACATGTTGACTCAGTTCCCTTGCCGGCTTTTGAGAGAACAATAAATCCGCTAGTTTTGTTCCATAACAACAACAATCAATCAGGTAAATGTTACTGTTTTTCTGCTCAGATTTTTTGTTTGTAAATAATTATTAATAATGGGTTTGCTGGTTTTGGCTAGTTGAGCAAATGAGGAGTCCATGGGTGTATATAGCAGAAAATGTTGTGTCAAACTTGCTTTCTGCTTTCCAGAATGTCAGGAATGAAAAGTTGGACTTGGAAGATGTCAAGCCAAAGTTGGTTGCTAGATTTGGGAAAATTCTTTTTCATGAGTAAGTCATGCTTCTATTCTACTCTATGAGTCATTGTTTTTGGTTAATAGTTCTTATTTTTATTTTTTGGGATACCCTATGAAAATCTAATTCAGTATAATGAAAAAATGTAAAATTATGAGGTTGGCACAGAGAAGTGAGTGAGATAAATCCAAAAGCATGAGTATTAGGATGACACTTATTTGTTATGTACTTTACTAACTCAAACCTAAGCAAGGTTGTCAACTGTCAATTCATCCTTTTCTTCTGACCAAGAAAATAACTTAAACTTCATTAATCCAAAACTTTAATGATACACTCAGTCATATAGAGTAACAATATGATATGAAGTCTATTGCTGGTGTTGCTACTAAGCTCTAGCTCATTTAGCATATCCTCCCCTTACTAGTTCTAGGTAAAGGGTGAGGTCATGGGTTTAAGACATACTAGATGCCTATGTAACTTTTGAATTAAAAAAAAGAAAAAAGAAAAAAGAAAGGTCTGTCTGGTGTCATTTATTACTAGATATTTGTCTCAACATTACTGAATCTTGTCATATAAAGTTATTACTGCAAAAGCACAAGGTCACACAGGGAAGTTGTCAATAAAACACGGGTAATTTGTTTCTAATGCAATTGTGCAGCAAACTTGATTTTGCAAATATTTTCCCTTCACCATTATTTATCAATTATAGTCTACTCCTTCTAGCTGGTTCTCTGTCTAGTGGTTGCTTCTTTCCCCTGGTGTGCTTTTTACAAACATACATTATCCTGGGTTTCTCATAGCTGATCCTACTGGTTCAGAACTCTAGGTTAAGGCTTTTCTAAATTAAGTAGACCTAAGATTTCTGGTTTTACTTTTTTAGCCTAAATAGACATGAGATTTCTAGTCTTACCATATCATTTAAAATGCCCTCCATGTTTGAATTACAATGGGGTTATGATCGGTGTTCAGTACTAATTCTAACATTGCATAGGCTTAAGGATTCCAATCATGAAAATCTTAAATGAAACTTAGATTCCATTAATAAGGCCAGCCTATTTTTCTCTCTTGACCTCAACAAAGAGAGCACAGATATATCTTTGTTCTATGCAATCAAATACAATTTGAAAACAATTCTTTTGAGGCCTGTTCACCACACCCACATCATGCCAAAATATGATCCTCAAAGCTTTCTAAAGACAACACACGAATCCAGAAATCCAGTCACCCTACGCAGCCCTAAAGTTTGCACCTAGTCACCCTACGCATCCCATAATTTGCACCCATAAAAGTCTCCAAAAATGGTCATGCTTCTTACCAAGCAGTCATAGCACTTACCCCAACAGAGCTTGGTTAAATATGGTCAATTTCCTTGCTCCTAAATCACCATAATTCTGTAGGGATGCACACCAAGTTGCAATCTACCAAATGGAACTTAAATTGAACTCACCCCTTATAAAAAATTACTTGGGTGTTCATTTCATTAGCCATATGAGTAACGTACTTTTAAGTAAAGCAACCTCCCTTTGATAAAAGAACCCCACTTTTACTGGGTTTAAGAGATAATTGGTAGATAGCCTTACCTCAAATTTTGGTGAGGCTAATTCCCTGATTCCAACCCTTGACACATCACTTAAACAGAGGGCACTTGCCATTGCAACCTGTTGATAAATACAGATTTTTTGATCAAGTCAATTGTTTCTCATCCTTTCTAAAACAATTCCATGCTATAGTAGCTTTATGAGGACAACCCATTGGCATAGCATGATAGTTCATAGGTAGAGTTCCCTACCTTACTAAGCAACAAAGTAGCCAACTCCACATCTTCAAAGACCCCGATTGGGGCTAGCTTACTCTTACTCAAGTTGCGCTTTAATCCCCAGACTACTTTAAAACAAAAAATTGTAGACGAAATATTTACAAATCAAGATAGACCCTTCCTCAACAAATAATAGAGATGAAATTGTTAAGAGTTTCATTAGAGCCTTTCACCACTCTAAAAGCAGTCAGAGAGAGTAAAGAAAAGAAAACATTCCTCCATAGTTGTCAATTACAAATGACTAAGAACCTTTATAATTTGGTAAATAACAATGAAGAAAGTAGAACCCCTTGTCTCAACCACCTAGATTTGTCTAAGAGGCTTGTAGGCAGCACTAAAAATCTAATAGTGGTGATACAGATAGCTATTCATTTCTTCCATTTCTCACCATAACCAAAATGGTCTAGTATGTATAGAAGACAATTCTAATTCACATGATCATAGGCTTTCTCAATATCAAGACATTCATTGGCTATGAGAATCGAGTCTAATCTTTATCTCCCTTCCACAAAAGCAATTGGTACTTGGGCATTATTTTTCCTAACAATGGTTTTAATCTATTGGCTAATACCTTTGCCAAAATTTTGTAAATACTACTAATCAAATTAATTGGTTGAAAATATTTTATACTTCTAATTCCCATATTCTTCGGCATTAGAGTTTTAGCATTGAGAGGTTTCCAAATGCTGTTTTTACTGTATTGCAAATACATTTGCCAAAAGTTTATACGCATGATCGAGCAAACCATTTCAATGAGAATCTCTTATACGTCTAAATCCCGTTTTCTTTGGTGCTTTAGTTTTATCATTGAAAGGTTTTTCAAAACAGTAAAGAGGCATGAACTTCCTGGAAAAAATCTAAAAAACCCTTCCTTCTCCACAATTCCCCAAAATCTTGGAAATATGCCATAGTGAAGGCATCCTGGCCTAGAGTTTTATCTCTAGTGATTTGTAAATGATAGTGATAAATGCAATGCTAGTGATTTGTAAATGCCATTATTTAGTCGGTGTATTTGCTAGCAGTTAGTGATAAATAGGTGTATTGACTTCCTTTATTTGTTTTTTGGTTTCATATTGGTAAGTGAACATAAGCACTTAATGGATCTTGAACCCATGAACTTGTCCCTTCACCCGATTCTTATCGCAAGAGCATCTAAGCCAGAGCTCATTGGCAACTTCTCTAATAGATTTGATGCCCTAGATTTTGGCTAAGTAGAAATTTGAGCCCTTTGGTTTCAGCCTTCTACTAGAATCCATGTGCTTGCACAAATTAATCCAATATCACATTTGAGTGATAAATAGGTATATTGACTTCCTTTATTTGTAGTTAGTGATAAATAGGCATATTGACTTACTTTTATTTGTTTTTTGGTTTCTTATTGGTAAGTGAACATGAGCACTTAAATCTTGAACCCATGAACTTGTGCCTTCACCCAATTCTTATGGCAAGAGCATCTAAGCCAGGGCTCATTGGCAACTTCTCTAATAGATTTAATGCCCTAGATTTTGGCAAAGTAGCAATTTGAGCCCTTTGGTTTCAGCCTTCTACTAGAATCCATGTGCTTGTACAAATTAATCCAAAGTCACATCTGAGTGGAATTTTTTTTGCATTTAACATTATTTTTGAAATATTTTAATTAGTTGTCATGTTTGCAAAACTATGTAGCAAACTAGCATCTTGAGACTCTAAAACTTGAGTTCAACCTGTTTCTAAGACTCGAATTGCATGTGATGGTAGTCTAATACTCTAATGTGGAAAAAAATTCATGTGGAGAGTATTTAAAACTCAAGTTCCCAATCCTCCACATCCCACAAATAGACCTCTTTCTTCTTCTTCTTTCCAGATCTGATTCTTCTTCTTCCTACCCGATCTGGTCCTCTGTTCTTCTTCCTCTCCTCTTCTTCTTCTTCTTCTTCCTTCTGATCTATTCTGGATCTGATTTGGTCCTCTGTTCCTCTGTTCTGGATCTGATCTAATCTGTTCTTCTATAGAAATCAAGTCCTATAGACTCGGGTTTACTTTTTACAAACTCGAGTCTATAAAGACTCGAGATCTATGTGGCAAAAAACCCCCAGATCAGCAAGTGGAACTCGAGTCTTTGAGACTTGAGTTTATATTGAACTCAAGCCAATAAAACTCGAGATGCTACTTTGCTGAATCATTTCTAAAGCTATTGTTTCCCAAATGCATGCTAGCCTGCAAATTACCTTTATTTGAGTGTCACTAGATTGACTGATGAAATGATTCATTTGTTTTGGCAACAAAATCCTGATCATTTCATATCCCATTTAATAAAATGTACTAAATTCTTTAAAGTAATGAATGTATTGATATTGATTTTTTGTAACTTCGAAGATTTCACATATCAGATTTGTAATAAGAGAACCCCTTAATATACTTGGAAGAGTTGAGTAGATACAATTTTCTCATGTAGGAGCCCTTCAATCAACGAAGAAACTACGAGAGTAGGTTTGGCTACAGAAACTACATTGAGTCAATTGAAGAGATCATTTTACACGAATATTCCGAATTCATATATGGAAAACATTAAGGGAGAAGTTGCCCAAAAGATTAAATTTGATTTTGAAGAGGAGAAAGATTTATACCATGTAAAGGTATTTCTTTTGCTGAATACCTCTGCTTATTATATTCACAATTATGCCTTTTGATTTAGTTGGCCACTGACTTCCTCAATTTACTTTCTCATTTTGTATAGTTGTGTGATGCCACACTACCAAATTCAAATATTTCTTGCAAATGCAGTGTGATAAAAGAAGATAAAAGGCTTCAGCTTTATAAGGCAAGTTTTCTGCTTAATATTGATGCACATTGCATTCAAATCATGCTTAGGTCTGAACTTGTTACCTGGGGTGCTGATGATTTGTTTTCTTCCCATTTTATTAATTTTATGTGACAAATACATCAATTTAACGTGAAAAGTATAGTGTAAAAAAGATGATGAGGTTTAGTATCTCCTAGTTGCTGCCCGTTTTGTTTTGGACAAATGGAATTTTTCTTACTATTTAAGGTTTGGGATTTGATTCATTATGGAGAGAGAGAGAGAGGGGGGATTTTTTTTTCCCTTTTTTCTAGGTATGTAACTTTCCTTCCCATTGTTTATTATGTGTGATTTGAGACTTATGTTCAAATGTCACTCTATTCTTGTAGATTGAACTACAACAAGTGCGTCATATGGTCATAGACATATCGTGCCTTGATAAAAACTTAGACCTAAGGCTGATGCTATCCACCAAGAGGATCTTAACAACTCTCGCGGTAAGTTTCTTGTCTATATTTGCTGTCTATAAAAGGCTTAAAACTATTGTATGAGATAGTTTTAGCATGGTATTTCTTTCTCCTGAGAGTCTAAGACTTAAATTTGTGACCAAACTAATTTATGTGCTCTCCAGGATGATGAGATGCAAAGCATTAGAAGTCTTATTAATTCGGCAATTCTAGATCCAGATGTGAAGGGTGGGTTGAGATGGCCCTTGGGGAGGACATCTTCTGAAGGTAGATATTGTGTGGTGGGGGTTTCGCACACAATAGCTAAAGATTATAAAAGTTCATCATTGAGGCTGAAAGTGAGACATGCTGATCGATATAATTTTAGAACTTCAATTGCGGAAGCTACAAGGGAGATAACTCTGAAGCTGAAAAACATTGTCTCATTATTACAGGTAAGTAACGTATATAACTGGATGCTTATTATAAGTGAATAAGGAACTTAGTCCATGTAATCTAATTGAGGAACAAATGTCTAATTATATTTGTTACATTCTTTCCTGTTAAGGACCGATCCATAACATCATTAGATTATGTGTTCTATTTCATATGACTCGGATGTCATTTGCTATCAAATCCATAAATTCATACATTTAATGTTTTTGTGATTTAGTTAAGTTTACTAGCATTTTATAGGAGATCCTAAGTATTTTAGGTTTTATTTTCTTTGGTTCCAAGTTAGTTTTTTATTAGTTATCATCTTATTAGATTTTTAGTTTACTAGTCAAACTAGGAGTCCTAACTCTATTGGTACAAGAAAGAGCCCCTTATATATATTTATGCCCAATATACTTGAAGAATACATGGAGTTAATTAATAAAATTATTGAAATTAATAAAATTATTATTATCAGCATCATCATTATTATTATTAAGTACTAAGGCACGTTGGCTTATTGTTATTCGCCACCTCCCCCAACCCCCTTCCCCATCTCCTTTTTTGGTTCTTCTATGTCTCGTGTTACTTTCGTGGATACTGTTGACACAGCAACTAGACAACATATATTTCTCTTTTTTTCCTTCTTCCTTACAACCCCATATCGAAACCATAAACCCCAACATAGTTTACCTACAAAATAATTATAAAAAAATAAAAATAATAAAAACCCTCATCAAACCCTAACCAATTTAATGTTGATGAAGACTTTTTTTTTTTTGACTAAAAAAAAAAAAATGGGGTCTCTGGTTTAGACTCAAATGATGAAGACTTTATTTTGCTTGAGCATCTACCCTTGCATTTGCAATGACATTAATTGGAATTAAATGGCTTCGTAAATAGTTTTCATTTCTCCAAAATATATATACAAATATATAAACAATAAAAATAGCTAGAAAATGTTATCATTTTTTGTACGTCAAAGGATTATTGGCATTTACATATTGACTATTGCTTATTGTGTCATAATATGGGGTTTAATTTGGACAGATTAATATACATATGATTTTACTACCACCTAATGTGATGATTTAATTTGCTGGTAAAGACTACCTATGTTGTGCATCACTTTTGTTAAATTTGGGCAATCATCTACACTTCAATATTGCTTATGCTTCTAGTTTTTTGTTGCTTACTACAGCATATAGATCCAAATTGTGATGAGTATCTTTTTCTCTTTCCTTTATTTCTTCATTATGTGTTATGAACTCCTGTTTCAAGTTTCAGGAACAGGAGGCTGAGGTTAGTTTGGTTTCTGAGATGCTTAAAGACCACTTGAGATTGATATGGGATCATTTCTTATGCTGTGAACATTTTTTTGACATGAAATAGCAAAAAAGGCGGCGAAAAGATAAAAAAAGAAGGGATACCATCTGGAAAAGGGCAGTTTGAATATTTTTTATATGTTTATGGTGTAGTTGCTTATGTCTTATTGCAATTTCAAGGAAATGGGCATTGATTCAAGATTGTAGTTTTTAGTATAAGATGATATGTCATCTTGTATGGAATTTTCGGATGAGTTATTGTACGTGTGTGTATCATATGAATCGTATTGAATTGTTGTCTAAGTGTGTATTGTCCAATGTATAAACATGTAAATTTACTGTGTTTGTACAAATATATGAGATTGTGCGTGATCTTGGTGAGTGCAACAACTACCAATATAGCCTGTTAGTTGGAATTTTGCAAGATCACAATGATGATAGTAACATGGATTTGTATTTTGGAGATATTGTGTTTCATTTTATGCTCCACAATTCACAACTTGCCAATGTATTTGTTTTAATTTCCTTATAAAATGAACAAATTTAAAAATGAAAAATAATAAAACATATGGCAAGTTGTGATTTGGAGAACCCAAAGCGAAATACAAAAGGTGAGACAAAAGATTTGTATTAGTTGGACATGATGAATGATTATGAATGTGATGGGAAAGAATAGTATTTTAAATTATAGTGTGCTATTACATAAGTAAAAAAAGCATTTGAAATTGATCAATTTTATGATTTAGATTAAAACTTTCACAAATCTAAAGTGCATAGTGTCCCATCATTATAAGATTTTCAATGACGCCGAATTATATTCAAAAAATAAAATTGTAATGGATAAATTACCATTTTGATCCCTAACGTTTATATTATGTCAATTTGATTTGTAATGTTTATCAGTTTAGTTCTATGTCAAAGTGCTAGTTAACAGCCAAAATAAAAAATTAAAAAAAAAAAAAAATCTTTTTCTACCACCTCAAATGTTATATGGCTTTGCCTAAAAATGACCAATATCAATTTGTGTATAATTGTGTAAATTTACAAATTTACTACAATAAAGTATTCTCTCTCACTCCATATCTTTAAGAAATCAGTTGACAGCCAGTGATATGATTTTTTTGGGATGAGCTTCAAGTTGAAGCTCAACTGTGGAGGTATGGAGACATGATTTTGTGGATGAAGTTCAAGGTGTCAGAGATAAATAACCAAGAACTTCATGAGATAATCTAATGCAAGTGCACCCATATCTGATTTCAAACTTTAAATCTTCTCTACCCACTCTAAGAAGAAGATCCGTAGTAGGTATGATCAATGGAGGAGAGCCACACATGTTGATTTTCTTCTTTGGTGAATGTCTTAATCAAGTTATTCTTCTTGTGATTAATTGCTTGATGTGGTGTTTAAGACGTTAATTGAGGCAAACGAAGATAATGAGAGATTATCAACTCTAGAGCTTAAACTTCCCTTTTTTCACAAACTTATTGCTTGATTTAGACATATATTTCCCTGTTTACATAAATGAAAACTTAAGATTAAAGGAGATAACACAGAGGACTTTGATAGATTAATAGAGTAATAACAATTTACCCACCTAACCAAGGAGGTTGGCCAAGTTGGTTGAGCTCTTGGTCTCAAAGTGCTTGTACTTGGCTCGACTAGGTGTGCTCCCTAGTTCGAGTCCTGCTACCTGCACTTTGAAAATAATTTCCTTGGCCAGTGCTTTACCCCTTCGTGGGCTCACCCGGCACGAACAGTGATTAGTCTCTGGTTGAAAGCCTTGAGGAAACACTGTAGGAAACCAAAAAAAAAAAAAAAAACAATTTACCCACCTATGTTAGGTCTGTTATCATTTTGCCATTTGCGTTTAAAAAAATGTCACATTACCCTCCTCCTAAGGTCAGCTTAGTTACAGCTTCGTTACCTAGGCCATCAATTCATAACAAATATAAATTATGATAAAAAAGTTAGGGTTTTCTAAAATCAAGAACAATGAAACATTAGTATCAAATTTTTATTGTTTTGATTAACTGGAACTTTTATTAAAAAAAACTAAGAATTACAAAATTTGGGGTAAACAATGCCCCAAGCATCAACTAAAAACTGGTACAAAATAGAAGAAGGGGGATTGGAGTGAAATAAAACAAAATAATTTGATAAATTCCCTTCCTTTGCCAAAAGATCCACGCAATGATTACCTTTGCAGTTGGATATTTGATTGAAGGAGTGAGAGGAAGGGGAGTTGTTAATGAGGATGGGGGATGGTCAAAGGAAATTTTTGGGAGATGAAGGACATTGGCCTCTTCAAAAAGGGTTTTCCAAAGAGGGTTTCAGAGGACTCTATCAAGGGCATGACAAGGTTGGAGTCTCTTTTATTTGACCAAGTAAAACGATGTTGTTTCAGAGGACTTCTCTCTCCATAAAAAGTCTGAAGCAGAGTACACTGTGCTCTACTGATATGATTGTCACAGCTTCACAGGTTTGGCAGCGTTCCACCCTAAAAGCCTCCACCGGTTGCTCTGGTGACTTACATGGGAATGGGCTTCTCTCTGGAGAATTTCAACACCTTCTCAAACAATAACCCAAAGAATAATACCAATCCCCAAAAATGATGTTGTTTCATCCTTGCACATTGAAGTCCCTATTAGGAAAGACTTCAGTTCCCCAAGACATCACTATTTCCATCCTCGTCCCCAAGCTCTCAAGTTCAACATTGAATTTCCTCTTGAATTTGCTTCAAAAATTGTGAATGAGAAAGAGACACCACATACTGATGGAGACAGATATGTGTATGTGTCACATTACTTAATAGAGTTGGGATTGTAGAATTTGTGGTTGCTAATTAAGTCCCCTTGATGGACTTTTTGAATTCCCAACTAACCATTCGGCAATTCATCTAGCTTGGAAATGTCAATGATAAGAGTTGCTGCTACATACAGTAGGCACATTGATTTAAGCTATTCCACTTACTGCATTTGAAAAATGTGGCTAGTAAGAGTATACCCCAAAGACAACCAATGAAAATTGGAAATCAAGTTCTTAACACCAGCATAATAATTAGTTGTCTTCCTCTTTGAGTAATCAATAGATTATTTCCATTTTAAAATGAAAATTTCAGATTTGGTTCCAACTTCCACTCTTAATCAAAATAAATTGACATCTCAAGTCAAAAATCGTGAACAAACAAAGATCATTAAGTTGCTTGAATATTGAGAAAATGTACAATATGATTACCTCTACAGCTTTTTAACTTTGATATATGATCTTCAATGAATTTGTATCAAAGAGGGAGCCCAATCTTCACAAGTTTTCAAGGGCTTAACATGCTGATTAAGAGTTATAAATGCAAAATATATATTAATCATCCTACCTGTTAATCTAAAAGGAAACTAGATTTGAACTTGAGCATTGCTGATAAAAAATAGTACTAACCTTCAGCAATTTAGGCAAAAGAAGCAAATATTCATGGAGACACTTTCAAGCAAAAAAATTATGGTGCTGGATAATCTGTTGAAGAAAAAAAATATTATTAGATATACACCAAGGATTACTTACTCTCAACATACAAACAAACAGCATAATATTTGGCAATACAAGGCTATATCTATCTCAAAGAAATATGCCTGTACAACTTTATGCTTATAAATTGGACATTCAAATCCTAAAAAATTCCTTTTTGCTAGAGAAAAAGAAACCTATATTTAAATGAAGGCCAAGCTGCATCTATGCTTTTTGCAGTCTGAATTGTTATGCATTTTGTGCTAATTATGTTCAAGAACTTGAGAATATTCATTAATATATCATGGAAAATGTTGGTGAACTTGACATTTTTGAAATTTTATGACAAATTTTGGATATAAAAGTAACATAGAAGCCTTAATAAATTCAAAATTAACGCTAGAATTATGATCTTCACTAGTATGATAAGATACCTTTAGCAGGTCAGAAATGATTAAGAGCTCACTATGCAAAATCATTAGCACCTTTTATATACTCAAGGTAATGATGACTCAAGCCAAAGCTTATTAATTTTGAATATCCTGATACAGGGACCTGCAAGTAAGAATCCAATCAAAGACAGAATTATAGCGTTATGTATTGAGTGCATAATGATAAGGAAACCTGAACATTGTTGCCCCATTCTCTCATGTCATCCAGAATTTTCTCTAGCGCTCAAAATTGTTTCAGCAATATTTGTAAGAAAGCTAGGAATCCCATCCTTGAGCTGTACCACTGCCTTCAAATCTTAGAATCCTAATCCTAAGTGACGCTCCCCATAAAAGATTGATAAATGGTAAGCATCTAAAAATAGATTTGACGAACTCATAATTATTGAAAATGAAGGAAATATACCTTTTTGAAAGATCCTGCAATCAAAAATTCACCATATCAATCATTAATCACTCCTTCATAGACCCACCCACAATTTTGTTTGATTTCTGTTTGATCAAGAAAAAGAATTAGATGGAATCATAAAACCATAATGCAGAAAGCAATAGTCAAGAATGCTGAAAGCTGCAAATTCCCAAAGAAAAGCCAAAAAAAAAAAAAAAATCTAAAATTCCCAAGCCATTGACTGCCTAAAAACTAAAATCAACTTAATCATCTTGAGACTTTATGTTTAAACTTTGAGTTTTGGTAACAAGAAAAAGAACAAGGGCCACTGGTATGACACTGAAGACACATACTAACATGGCCAGATAATGGGAAAATAAAACACAACACTAACATTAATTTGTTTCTGGATGTGTGTTCTTAACACATTTTCATATTAACAGGGTACCTAAGTGTTTGTTTGCTATCAATTAAGCTAATAATTAGATTCTATTATATAATTAAATAGAGGCTGTCAAAGGCAATCAGGGATGACCTCATTGATGTTAAAATCTAAAGAAAAATTTTAACAGCATTTTAAATCATACCTTTCCTAATTGTCAAGATATGCATTGCTATGGATATGAAACTGCATCATCTTTTAAAGCAATTACCTCACTTCATTGTCACCAGCAGTGGCCCCAGGCTGGATGTAGGAAAAGCAATTTTAAGAACTAAGAAAAAAATATAATCCCTTCTTGCTGTGATAACAGTCAACATTCCCATTTTTAACCCAATATATTTGTCCCTTGTCAAAGTCAAACAATATTTACTTTCATATTACCAATAACCGCATTTTTCATCACATTAGTTACATGATATACATTGCATTTTATGCACATCTAAATGTAGAAGTAGGGACAAGATTGGAGTCTATGTATGATGCATAACTGGGAACACTTATTGCATCTTTCATAAACTGTATTAGACAAATTCAAAAGTTTAACTACAGAGAGAAAAGGCCATCTAAACAACAATTTTATTGTTTAAACAGACGAGTAACTCAGATATAAGGTTTTACCAGGATCTCCAGGAGGTTAAGAACTACAGAACATGCAAAAATATCAGCTGAAGGTTTATGCATTCAGAGGACAATACTTGCATAGATCCATCATGGGCTGCAACTCATGGTGAAAATCCTAAGAATGTTTGTGGTGATTTAAGGAAAAATCAAACCTGACAGTGAAACCTCAGTCCTTGTATGGTAAGTCTTCCCACTTGAAACTGGTGCCTAAGCTGTGCCACCATGGCCTAGTAACTCTAATAAGAAATTTTGAAGTGTAATTCAACAGAAAGTTATTTGGGAATGGCATAAAATATAAATATATATATATATATATTAAAAGGCAGTGAAACAAAAAATCATAATCGAAATAACATGGGGATTGCTTGAACTGTTCAAGTGGATGCATTAGTATTTTCAATAGGGAGGGAGCATTAATACGTATAAGTACCGGATGTTTTCTTTTTGCTAAGTATGTAAGAGGGTGGCAAAGAACCAAGGAAGATTACAATCATCAAAATAAAATTGGAGATAATCCTATTAATTTATTCACAGAAGAGTAGGCATGTTGGTGAAACATGAAATGGCTACAGAGCTATAGTCTTCAAAGGGATAGAAGACTTGTTCATGGTTGCAGACACTGTTAGAACCTTTGTTTTTTGGTATAGAGATTCATTGTAAAGTCTACAAAATAAGGACATCAAATACCAAAGAAAGGACTTACATATGTAGTCAGTTACAATTAATAGAACTTATTATTGAAAATCTGTGGCAATTTCTACTAGTGGCATTGTCATGTTTATTATGTGAATATCCACAAAAAGATTAAAAAGGAAATGAAAGCTCAGTTGAAACAACCATCCATGGACATGCACCATCTCTATTTTTTTTCAAAAGAAGCTTGCTTATCCTTCTCCTACTCTTGCAGCTTGACTCCAACAAGATTGGTTGCCAGTTGGGACACTCTCTAAAGGTCTATACTTGCTTATCATGCTGTTGTCAAGGATTTTCATTGTTTTTTGAACTGTTAGTTACCCTGCACATTGAAATCAAACTTTTACAATACAAGACCACATTAGTGGCAGAAAAAGGCTATTTCTTCACTATCTTGTTTCTATAAGTCCAAATAGACCATAAAATGGAGAAAAAAAAAAACAATATGAGCTGAATGAAATCAAGTAAGGCTGAATGAAATCAGTTCTAATATACAGATCAAACCACCCCAGATTTCTCTAGATGAAAAGGAAAAAAAAAAAATATATATATATATATATATATATGATCTTTCAGTATCTTTGACTCAAAGGACTAAGAACTTAGATGTTTCTCAATTCTGCCCTCAAAAGAATTTTAGAAGGTAATTGTAACCTACATAACCGGTTCCAAAGCTCAAGGTCTTCACTTATGGTTGTGCCAACTTGGTTTCGACAATTTCTAGTATGCAACAACCCATTATCCTTTTTCAACCATATAAGCCCTAGATTTGGAATGATGCCTAATGAGCTTATCATTGACACAAACAGGAATTTGTAAAATTCTCTCAAAATTATTCTGGCTATAGAGTTTTCAAACTAATTTAAAATTCCACCTGAAAGTATCTTTGACTACACATATACAACAACATGTAGAGAACCTAAGCAATTTCATTTGAAATCCCTTTGTCTTTGGGGACATCCAACAAAATAGGAACCCTATATATATACTTGGATGTCTATAAAGGTGTATTATCAATTCACTATGAAATTTATTTCATCAAGCTAAAATTACAAAATTACAGTGAAAAAGTGACAAAACTTAAATTCTAGACATAATGCATCAACAACCATAACAAGTAGAGTAGGGTTTACAAATCTAAGCAAACCACCTTCTCCAATTTTCAACCTTGTCTACACAGTTGTTTGCCTGCATGAGTCTAATTACTAAAAAGACAAACATGTGAAATAAGCACGGATTGTTTGAGGGAGTGAGAAGTATAATTTTAATTGGAAGAAAACAACATGAGATGGAACAATAAACCGATATGTTTGGCAGAAAAAGCTTTCTAGTTTTGATGTTTACTTGCTTTCAAGCAGATGATTTCTTCTACTTCCAAAACTACAAGAAGAAGCATTTTGTTGCAAGTCTTTGTTCATCCAAGTCGAATTGCTAAAAGTCTTATTGACAGCTCTAATCAAACATATGGTGGACAGTTCATTAATATTTGTACACAAGAAACAGATAATGCAACAACCAACAAAACTTGGATTAAGAAGAAAAACAGTGACTTACAGAGAAAAAAGGTTGATTAACCTTTAGGGTCACTTTCACTAGATTCCTGCCAATCACCTAGCTCTTCAACGCATTCCTTGTACTCACTTGACTCCTTAACTTTAGAGTTACCTTGGGCCATAAATTCTGTGAGTCTTTCAATCCTTTTTGGGTGAGGTTCATAATTAGAGCTTCCAGTCCCATCACAGTCATCACGGGTTCACTTGGCTTTGTAACCTTCTACTGCTGCTGCCATTGAATAGTTGAAATTATGATGGGGAACACCCAAGCCCTCATAAGGAGTGATGCTATTATTGTTTCTCTCAACCATAGTTCTGTTAAGATCTTTGATGTCTTTCTTGTATACCATTCGCAACCTGCACTTCTTTACCTTTACCATGCCTGGGAATACTTTGTTCGTCTTCAAGTCCTGACAATCAGTTTCAATTTTAATTCCAATTTGACAGAATCCATTTGCATCGCATTCCCACAATGATTTTATGTCTTCCTTCTTGTAGTATTGAGGAGGCACATAAAGTAGCCAAATGTGATCTGATAAA
Source organism: Quercus lobata (assembly GCF_001633185.2). Taxonomy (NCBI): domain Eukaryota; kingdom Viridiplantae; phylum Streptophyta; class Magnoliopsida; order Fagales; family Fagaceae; genus Quercus; species Quercus lobata. The sequence continues at coordinate 87,444,921 of NC_044907.1, read as the reverse complement.
GTAACTATTTGGGCCATGCCTGGTGCTGATTTAACTTGTTTTCTGTTGACCCTCAACCGACAAACAAGTGAATAGTCAATTTGTGTTTCCGTTGAATTAATTTGGTGATGTGAATGAGTACAAAAAACAATGCAAACAGCAATCCCGATCCACTCATTACACAAAAGAGAATAAGGTTCTTGTATACTAACCTCATCCCCAATACTTTGATGCCTAAACCACTTTGGTATTTTACTTCTAGGAATAACAATGGGATATCTGTATAGAGGAAACATGCTAGAGTGAAGGAGCGGAAGGGACCTTATTATCATTGCAAAAAACACTTCAATGAAGCCTTGATTCTCAGCCAATTTACTGCAATTTGTAAGGTTGAGATATGAACCAAATAAAGAGTTTGGTTGTAAAAGATCTAGTAGCGTTTCCAGTGAGGTACAACCCTTTCCCTTAATAAATCCAATATTTAATGGACGCTTTGGCCATGGTCGAAGACTCATGCAATTGTCCACCACCAAGCTTTTCAAAATAGATAGTTGAGTGATGTTTTCCGAAAGGCAACTAAAATTATTTCCACTTAGATATAAATGTTTTAAAGAGAATAAGCAACAAATATCATTGGGGATTGCATTGAGATTGCAATAACTTAGATTCAGTGTGGTCAAAGAACGCAAACTCGATAAAGAAGTTGATAACAAGTCCATGCGATTGGGACTTCTCTGATTAAATCCACCAAAAGCGAGTCTTTTAAGAGTTTGAAAAAGAGCATTAGAATAAGGCATAAGTCCTGTAGCAGTTCCACTCACATCAACCTCCTCTACACTTTTCTCAGTCACCAAGTTTTCCAATGGTTTTCAGCATCCAAAAAGATTGAGATCTTTAAGCCACTTCATATTAAAAAAGGTACTAGGAAGAGACATGAGATTTTTGCAATCTTTTACATTCAATGAAACAAGGCCAGTCAAATTCTCAATTGATATGGGTAATTTTGTAATAGCAGTGCCATCCAAGTAAAGCTCTAATACACTTTTCGTATTTACTCCAAACTCTGGAATTCTTTTTAAATTTAAGCAACTAGAAAAAATAAGGATCTCAAGACACTCAATTTCAAACTTGCCTGGAAGACTTCTGAGGTTTTTGCAATCTTTTAGGTTAAGAAAAGTGAGTTTTTGATGAACTCCAATTGATGGGTGCAAGGAACGTAAATTTATACAACCCTTAAGAACCAGTTTCTCAAGATTTGGGATTTTGTTGAAGTCAGGAGTTTCAATCAATTTTAGTGATTTCTTCAATTTGATGAACTTTAAAGTATCAAAAGACTGTAAAAATCCAAAAAGGAAAATAAAAAATTAGCTTCTACAAAATCATTCAGTTTAATGAAAACTTAAAATTAAAGTTGTATAAGGTACCTAAATTACCTTTTGTTGGAAACTTGGTGGAAAATATTTTGAAGGGTATTCACTCCAGTCAAGAAATCTCAAGGCATTAGGAAGATATTTGGGCTCATGCAAAAGGTGAACGTTATCAATTATAAGCAATTTAAGATCATGAACCTTTGAAAAGGATTTAGGATTCCAATATACCACTTTTTGTTTATGCAACTTTAAGAATATGCCTTGAATTGCTTTTGTTCCCTAGTAATCGTGAAGAGAATAGATTAGTGAATTGCAACATATAAGATTACTAAAGCTACTCTAAGTTTACTCTTTTAAAGCTTAGGTACAAATACAATACCTTAGATGCAATTCAGTAGGTTTCCCAATAAAATTCGAACTCATAGTTGAATTTAATTTAATTATCCTTGAAAATGATAATATTGTATTTTATTGGTCAATCCAAGCAAGCAAGTGAATTTCATTTGGGAAACTAATATATTGAACCTAAAATATTGTATCGAAGTTTTCACCTTGAATAATATAAAAGGATACATGATCTAGTTTTCTAAATAATTGCTTATCGTATTTTCTGTCAGTACATCGTTAATGTCCTTAAACAGCCACAATTTGCTACGTTTTCCTAGCTCTTTAGGACACTCTTCATAAACTATGTTCTTGCCCATTTCTTGAAGCAAATCAAGCATCCACAAGGTACGACTTCTGAATTTAACAAGAGATTTATCAAAAACCCCTAATCCAACATCTGGAAAAAGGTCAAGATAATTTAGTATTTCTACTACGTCTTTTTTCTCCTCATGATTAAAGATACAAGCAATATTTAGGAATATTTCCTTCTCTATTTCATGTAGTCCTTCAAAACTTATTCTAAGTACTTGGAGAATATTTTTTTTCAGGAAACTGTTTTAGCCTATTTAATACTTTTCCATTTGATAGATACTTCTACCAAACAAAAAAGAACCCAAAATTTCAATAGCTAAAGGAAGGTCATTAGCATAATATACAAATCTCTAGACAGCTCTAGATAATCTTCAGGTGGATGATCTTTTTTAAATGCTTTCAAATCACATGAGTCATTAAAAAGGTTATATGACTATAAATACATGTGAATGGTCTTTTTAACAGTCACATAGTGGGTTAGAAAAAGTTTCCTCTAAAGATAAACTTTTCCATTACTTTATTTTGTTCTTACCAAGTCAATGGCTTACTTAACGGTTAACACACCACTAGACCAACATAACTCTTCAACTTTTTCTCTCTTGACTAGTCCCATTTAAATTTAGCTTCTCTCTCACATAGATTGCTCATCTCTCTCTCAAATAAGAACAAATCAATTAGTTGATTATCCATCTCAAAAGATGAGACTCTTATGAAAAGTTGGTCTTGTAGCTTGGTGTGTGGATCTACATCTAACATGATGGTGAGATTGTTTCTAAACTTTTGGTTTAAGTTTCTCCTCGTGTTGATTTTTGGATTAATCTTGTTTCTTACCAAGATTTTGTGCATTCTCAAAAAATATTTCCAAATTCCAACATCCTCTACAAGATTGGCCCAATGGCTGATGGACCATGGCCTCAGGCCACTCTAACAATGGCCCCTTTGCACTACTTAAGAAGCCCAGCCCACAAAAACAGTATATCTCACAACAAAACGCCTAAAAAACAAACATGAACGTGAGGTGTGGTGTGGTGTGTGAATAAACTTTGCCCCCTATTTACTTCTAATAATTTGTTAGAGCCATACTAACATATGCTGAACCAATTGATACTTTCTTCTCCGAATAAACTGACAGTTCTTAACTACTCAAACCTATGACTTCACTGGTATTACACAATGTACTCAGTTTATCATTCAGTTAATGTAACCACACATTGATCACAATCACACCCCGTGACTGGTAAAACTATAGTCTCTCTCTCTCTCACACACACACATACACATATATAGAAGAATCATTCCCTAAAATCAAGAAAACCCATAACTTAAAGAGACGAAGCAGATGCCAAAAAAAAAAAAACACTGCAAGCAGTCAGGTTTGGTTTGATACTTTGATTCATTTCAGCAAGAACCCTATTAAACAGATGGCAAGACATGGCAATCCCATGCATGCATATAATCTTATGGATAGTTTTTTCTCAATCAGAAATGAGATTTTTTCACGAGAAAAACAAAAAGATAAAAGAAGAAAAAGGCTGTACAGTATACCTGGTTTGGTTTCCTTCAAGCTGTGTCCTAGCGTAGACTATCTTTCAAAATCACACTGCATGTTTTTTTTTTTTTGTCCTTGTTAAGTGTAAACTGAGAAAGGTCATAAGAATGAGTGCGAGAGAAGGAAAGAATTGTTAGAGGTGGCAACTGGCGAAGAAAGTAACTGTTGAAAGAAAACTGTTGAATTTTTTACATCTATAATGGTTCCCCCACTCCCATACTCAAGCAAACACAACTAAATTGAGTCCATCTTTGAGGGTTTTCCCTTCAGGGAGAAATTATTTGTTTAATTTCCTTAATTCTTGTAAATTACAGATTATGGCTTAACAAATGATAGCAAGTTTGGTTGATTTAGCAGGTGTTTTATTGTGTGAATTAACATGAATGATATTTGAGTTTTTTTTTTTTTTTTTTTTTTTTTGAGGGTGAATGATATTTGAGTTTGATGATTAAATTTGCGGGTCTCGATGGAGTTTGAGAAAAGATTATACTAGGTAAAATTTATAATTAGTTTTATTGAAGTGCGCGAGAGTATGGCCTTAAATGTGGAAACGTTGATTATCATATTTAAGGAAAGTTTGCTTTGATTAAGGCGGAAATATCACAAGAAATTAAAGAAAACTGCTTAATGGAATTTGAGTCAAGTGGATACTTTTTTCAAAATTGCCACAAATTCTTATTATGAATTGGTTAACTATTTGGGGATTTCTTAATAAAGAAGTAAAATTAATTTTGTTAATTTTGGGTTTTCTTGGTACGGAAGAAGAATAATTCTGGAAGGAAACTATATTTCTTAAAAAAAAAAAAAAAAAGCAAAAATGCAATTTTAGTCCTTACATTTTAGTCGATTTTCAATTTGGTCCCTAAATTGATTTCGCTTCTAAGTCAGTTCTGATTTCGAAAAATCATTTTTATTTTAGTTTCTACCGGCAACTCAGTAACAGAAAAATCTGAGATGGCAAATAAAGTGCATAAGTGACATATTAAAGGCTGATGCAGCCAAAAAATAATAATATAAAAAATGACATCAGCATCCATGTCAGTATTTAATTTTTTTTTTTTAAAAATCAATTTTAACAAAATTAAAAATCATAGAAACAAAATTTAAAACATAAAAATATATCAATTCAAATTCAAATAAAAATAAACAAGAACATGAACTCAGATCACAAGAACATGAACCCAGATAACAAGAATAGTACTCAGAATTTCTATTCCAAAATTTGTATACATTCTTCCACCAAAAATCAATTATAAATTAAATAAAAAATGGTGTTGAATTCTTCCACAAAAATCAAAACCTAAACCATCAAACCCAATGACCACCACCATAATCTACCACACTAACCCATATCCACCAACACCAAACCCGAATGACCTCTAGCACCACCACTACCAGATCCATCACCACCAAACCCCACAATCAAATTCAACCATAACTCAAACATATTTTGAACCATTAAACAACCCAAACCCCCCACAGCATCATGAATCAAAGAAAGAGGCACTGAGTGGGTGAGTCCGAGAAAAGAAGAGATAAGAGGGAGAGATCAAGAAGACTATCTTGATGGTGCTGGTGGCGGTGAATGGCGAGGAAGGAAACCACGGCTACTACCACTAATCTGAGTTTCACAACACACACAAGGGGGAGAAGTTGTGTTGCCCATCATTTTCTTCGATCCGTGTTGCCCACCAAGCACCGAAGCCTCCATGATCAAAACCCCAAAGAAAGATAAGCAAATCTGCTTGTCGTTGGTCGATGAGGGAGAAGCCAAACCACCGTCAACCAGATCTCAGGCTCTCTCTCTCTCTCAACCCAGATATATCTCTGTAAACATGATAAAAAATCATACTCCAAAAATAGTTTTAAAGTTTTAAGAATCAAAACTTGTGACCACTTTTTACCACAATTTTAGATTTAAGATTAAAAAAAATTAATTAAATTAAATTTTTTAAAAAAATTAGAAATTCAGAAATTTGCTTTTAATTCAACGTTTTTTTTAATATAATTAAATTATTTATTTTTATTAGATTAATGTTGTGGGGCCCAATAATTTATGGGTCAGGCCCACTTGCTCATGGGGAGTCCAAAGGCCCAACCCGAAAAAGGTTATGATCCGGAGATGCAGCCGAGGACAGTTTAGTCATCGGTAGACCCAAAGCTCCATTGAGAAGAGGGGTAAAAAAGAGATATAGGAACAAATTTGGAAGGATATCTAAAATATCTTGGGAAAGTTATCCTTACTACCCTTCCCAGATAAGACTCTGCACCTAACAAAGCCGTATTCTTCAGCTTTATCAACCATCCCCAACAATTCTGGGATTGGACTGATGGGACAAATATCAGTCTTGTAAAGGTTGACCCTACACGTGGACGAAGGACAGCGAACGCAGGCTAGTATAAAAGAAAAAGTAAGTGAATCTGGAAGGGGGCTCTCATCCTACTTCCAGAAAAAAGACTCCATGGGTGAAAACACCTTAACAACACATGCACCTCACAGAAAAAACCCACCGGTGGGTAACCGGGGTAAGACCTGAATGATCCTCGGATCAAGTTCGAGGAGTCCAACCCCATAGGATGCGACGCTGTAGGGCTTAAATGTTCAAACCCAACTCCTTTTTCTACAGGAATTCCTCTAAAATCAAGACCGGAACACCGCCCCGTGACCAAAGGCAAGTTTTTCAAGCCCACTCTCTACAAATCATATTGTGAGGGATCTTTCATGTGCGAGCCCAACATCATTATTGGGCCGCAAAAGAACCGTGTCCCTACAATTGGCGCCGTCTGTGGGAAAGCTTGCGCGTTGGCGCAGGTGGCGGTGAAGTCAACTCTCTAGCAAGCAGAGGTTCATGAGGTTTCCTACGTTTTCGGCGACATACAGCTATTGCTCCGACATAAACTTCTGCTAGGGGCTACGCCTTGCAGTGCCAAGGGCACGGGCATCTTTAGGGGCTTCCGGCCTCAAGCCAACTCTCCCCGCCCTGGTATAAGGGCTTATGATCGAAAAATAAACCAAGTTTTGGATAGAACCAAGGCCTTGTATGGTCCTCAGACTCAAGCCTATGGGGAAACCAAGTACAAAAAAGAAAAAATCACAAGTTTTGGACAGAACCAAGGCCTTGTATGGTCCTCGGACTCAAGCCTATGGGGAAACCAAGTACAAAAAAGAAAAAATCACAAGTTTTGGACAGAACCAAGGCCTTGTATGGTCCTCGGACTCAAGCCTATGGGAAAACCAAGTGCAAAAAAGAAAAAATCACAAGTTTTGGACAGAACCAAGGCCTTGTATGGTCCTCGGACTCAAGCCTATGGGGAAACCAAGTGCAAAAAAGAAAAAATCACAAGTTTTGGACAGAACCAAGGCCTTGTATGGTCCTCGGACTCAAGCCTATGGGGAAACCAAGTACAAAAAAGAAAAAATCACAAGTTTTGGACAGAACCAAGGCCTTGTATGGTCCTCGGACTCAAGCCTATGGGGAAACCAAGTACAAAAAAGAAAACAAGTTTTGGACAGAACCAAGGCCTTGTATGGTCCTCGGACTCAAATGGGGAAACCAAGTATGTTTTGGACAGAACCAAGGCCTATGGAAAAAATCACAAGTTTTGGACAGAACCAAGGCCTTGTATGGTCCTCGGACTCAAGCCTATGGGGAAACCAAGTGCAAAAAAGAAAAAATCACAAATTTTGGACAGAACCAAGGCCTTGTATGGTCCTCGGACTCAAGCCTATGGGGAAACCAAGTACAAAAAAGAAAAAATCACAAGTTTTGGACAGAACCAAGGCCTTGTATGGTCCTCGGACTCAAGCCTGTGGGGAAACCAAGTACAAAAAAGAAAAAAATCACAAGTTTTGGATAGAACCAAGGTCTTGTATGGTCCTCGGACTCAAGCCTATGGGGAAACCAAGTACAAAAAAGAAAAAATCACAAGTTTTGGACAGAACCAAGGCCTTGCATGGTCCTCGGACTCAAGCCTATGGGGAAACCAAGTACTCAAAAAGTTTTGGACAGAACCAAGGCCTTGCACGGTCCTCGGACTCAAGCCTATGGGGAAACCAAGTACAAAAAAGAAATCTCACAAGTTTTGGACAGAACCAAGGCCTTGCATGGTCCTCGGACCCAAGCCTTTGGGGAAACCAACTACTTGTAAGGAAAAACTACATTACATGGACTTTAGGAGCTATTCGAGGAAAACTCTCCACTAACAATTGGGTTAGTTCCTAAATTACGAGGATTCTCAAGTCTGCTTTCGGATCTGCAGCACCAAAGGGATCGATGCGATATAGAGCAATATGTCGCCTGAAAAACAATCTGAGTTCTCTACTGCTCAGTCAACTCCTCGGATGGATTATTTAGAGATTATCATTCTCGGACGGTATTCTCGCACTTATCACAGAATATTCAATTGTTACCTAGGTTTCCCGCTCTAAGTATCATTGAAGAAACACACACATGGAGCACACCCTTTCACAAAGTGGTGTTGCAAAAAGAATAGTATTCAAAACAAGTAAATAAATTTCCCTTTTTTACTGAAACAAAGAAATAGTACAGCGTACAATGAAAAGCTGGAATCAGCTTATGTCAGAGCTCACTACATAATGGAAAACGAAAAACAAAAGAATAAGACAAAGCCGAGGAGGCAGCATAGAGGAGGGGTTTGCTACTGCTTCAAGACCTTGTTCTTCCTCAATGCTTTTGCATGCCCATAACTCAGGCAGCAAAAGAACCCAGCTTGGGGTCTGCACCGTCGAAGAAAGGGTGCAGAGAGAGCCCAGCTTCAGGCTAGCGTAGCTGAAGAAAAGGTGCATGAAACCCAACTTGAGCCTCACACCGCTGAAGGGAAGGTGCAGGGAGCCGGAAGTTGAGGAGCCTTCACCAAAAATTCGCCTGCAACAAGGTAGAGGCGCTGATGGCGGAGAATCTTTCTTCTGACACCCCAAAATTCTGGCATGAATAGAACCTGCTTCGGATTTTGACTAAAAGAGGGAGAAACACCTTTTCCCCTCTGTCGAAACGGAATATTCCCTTGAATTTATGCCTCCTTTGCCCGTACCTCATTATTTTGAGTCTCAGGGGGACACGGCGCCTTTGTGGCGGAGAGAATTCCTTTTCCCCAACCCTCGCCTCAAACATGATATACTAAGGGAGGAAACTGAAGGATTTGCGCGTAGGTAAAGCAACTTTCTCTCCTATTTATTTAAAAAGATAAGGTAGTGGCATTTAATTCACGCAGCGTCCCAAGGAACGCTACAGACAAAATGTCTCCGGCTCGATTTCCAACGCCATCTGCAACCACGAGATTAAAGGAGTCTCGTGAAGGCGCACCTCGAACACTGGGACGCCAAAAAGTACCGTGTGACCAAAGACTACGGAAATACCTCTTAATTTGTGGGCCTAGTAAATTCGCGGCCCAGACCCGTTCTGTAGGGGGGCCCAGGGACTACGGCCCACGCCGAGGAATAGCCGTTGCCGAGGACAACCTCCTGCTCGGCACCTTGTGAAATACCTGAGGAAAGGGAGAAACTGAACTATGGTCCTCGGACTCAGGCCTATACCAAAAAAAAAAAAAAAATTTTTGGACAGAACCAAGGCCTTGCATGGTCCTCGGACTCAAGCCTATGGGGAAACCAAGTACTCAAAAAGTTTTGGACAGAACCCAAGCCTCGCATGGTCCTCGGACTCAAGTCTATGGGGAAACCAAGTACTCAAAAAGTTTTGGACAGAACCCAGGCCTCGCATGGTCCTCGGACTCAAGCCTATGGGGAAACCAAGTACTCAAAAAAAAAAAAAAGTTTTGGACATAATCAAGGCCTTGCATGGTCCTCAGACTCAAGCCTATGGGGAAACCAACTACCCGGATGGGAAAGTCCTCGGCTCAAATACTGTAAAATGTTAAGGCCAACAAGAGTGTTAGGATGATGGCGAGACGCTCCACTATTCGTTAGCCTAAGGGGGCTGTTCATTTTTGCGGGTGATATGTCTTCGAATGATTACTTCTTACACCGCATAAAGCATCCAGTTCTAATCTCGGCATTGTTTCGGGCAAGTATCGCTATTCACAGGTGCGCATTGCTATGACAAACAATTTTATTAAAGTTGTGGCGACATCTTTTTATTAGCGAGTATTTTGGCCTTAGTTGTCATTGATTCAAATGCTATATTATTGTGCCGAGCAGCATTTGCAAATTTATAAAAACATAGAGACAGAACATGCGAAATAAAATAACAACAATTTTTATTAATATGAAAAATTATTACAACGTACAAAGAGGGGCTCAAACAAGCCTATACAAAAGGTGAATTGCCGAAGCAACGATAACATTTGCAGTACAGATAAGTAAACAGTCAGGTGTCTTTTAAACTCGTCTTCAAAGTCTCTCCAATCTCTGCCTCAGTATTGCTCATATTAAGATAAAAACCTTCTTTGGAAAAAGATGAAGGAAAAGGAAGAAGAAGATGAAGGAGAAGGAAGAAGAGGATGGAGGAGATGAATGAAGAAGATGGAGGAGATGAATGAGGAAGTTGGAGGACATGAGTAAAAGAAGGAGGAGAAGAAGAGGGAAGAGATGAAAAGAAAGAGAAAGGAGCAAAAGAGGGAGAAGTGAAAGCCCCAGGATGGATCTGGTGCTGGGAAGACTAAGAAAGGGAGGCGGAGGGGATACCAGTGAACAAAGAGAGGAAGAAGCAGAGGCACTTAGTCCCTGCCTCGTTCCTGACTCCTAACACACTGGGGCCATATTAGGTATGCTCGTAAGAAAGCGGTTGGTTATGATGATGGGAGTTCTCGACTCAGTCACGCCGAAAGTTTGACGTGATGAGCCCCTGCTTCGGATTTTGGCTGAAAGGAAGGCGAGACAAGTCTTGAGTCTCCGCCATCCTTGCCCCGACCGAGCCATTTCGAGCTTCGTTAGGACATGGTGTTTCTGGGAGGGGAATGATTTTTTCATTGCTTACTACTATGGTGAGTGTATTTCAGGCTAAGGTATAACCGGAGAGTAAAAGTAAACTCCGGAAGAACTCTAAGGGTTTCAAATTTTGGGGGGATTAAAGGGATTCATCTGTGGGAGAAACAACTCTTGTTTCTCCTCTTTATATAGGGGACGAAGGGGAGAGTACTTAACGTGTTCAGATCCCCAAGGAAATCTATAAACAAGAATACACCCGTTTCGTTCCCCCACGCCATCGATAACCGTTAAATCTGGGAGGTCTCGTAAAGGGAAGATATTAAAGACGCGCTTCGGATAACCAAACGGCATAGGCGCATCATGAAGAAATTAAGAGGAGCATCTTGTAGACCGGTACACTTCCTGGGCAGGTGAAGAGTCGCCAGCGTCAGTCAAAGGCTGAATTAAGTGAGTCATAATAAAGGCCTGGTATTACCAAAACCCCCCACTCCAACCAGGATGTTGGACAGCAGGGTTTTGAGGGGCTATTGTGGGGCCCAATAATTTATGGGCCAGACCCACTTGCTCATGGGGAGTCCAAAGGCCCAAGCCGAAAAAGGTTATGATCCGAAGATGCAGCCGAGGACAGCAAACCCAAAGCTCCATTGAGAAGAGGGGTAAAAAAGAGATATAGGAACAAATTTGGAAGGATATCTAAAATATCTTGGGAAAGTTATCCTTACTACCCTTCCCAGATAAGACTCTGCACCTAACAAAGCCGTATTCTTCAGCTTTATCAACCATCCCCAACAATTCTGGGATTGGACTGATGGGACAAATATCAGTCTTGTAAAGGTTGACCCTACACGTGGACGAAGGATAGCGAACGCAGGCTAGTATAAAAGAAAAAGTAAGTGAATCTGGAAGGGGGCTCTCATCCTACCTCCAGAAAAAAGACTCCATGGGTGAAAACACCTTAACAACACATGCACCTCACAGAAAAAACCCACCGGTGGGTAACCGGGGTAAGACCTGAATGATCCTCGGATCAAGTCCGAGGAGTCCAACCCCATAGGATGCAACGCTGTAGGGTTTAAATGTTCAAACCCAACTCCTTTTTCCACAGGAATTCCTCTAAAATCAAGACCGGAACACCGCCTCGTGACCAAAGGCAAGTTTTTCAAACCCACTCTCTACAAATCATATTGTGAGGGATCTTTCATGTGCGAGCCCAACATCATTATTGGGCCGCAAAAGAACCGTGTCCCTACAAATGTTTATTTTTATTTTTCTGAGCTTGCTTTTTTTATTAATTTAAATGCTGATGTGGCTTTTTAAATGCTAATGTGGCATTTAAAAAAAATGCAAAATAAGAATTTTTAAAATTATTTTATTAGTCATATCAGCATTTACATAGTGTATTCTATTTGCCACCTCAGATTTTTCTGTTACTGGATTGATAGTAGGAACCAAAATAAAAACGATTTTTAGAAATTAGGGACTGACCTAGGAGCAAAATCAATTTAGAAACCAAATCGAGAATCGGCCCAAAATATAGGGATCAAAAATGCATTTTCGCAAAAAAAAAAATCCCTTATTTTGTCAAAAAAAGTAATGTACTTATTATCCACCAAAATGTAGGAATTAAAGTCATATAATTAGCTAGATAAAAGATAATTCTACAAAGGATTTGATAGCTTTTTCTAAAAGACCCCCCCCCCCTGTATAAAGGATTTGATAAGAATCATAATATTGAGCATGACAATATGAAAAAAAAAAAAAAACCCTAATATAGGCTTTGGGTTTTGTCTACCTTTTTAGGTAAGTTTTTTCACATGTACAAAGATGTGCAAAATGTGACATCAACAAAGGTCATTCCCTTACAAATGTGATAAGAGAATGAATCATAGTTATCATAAAAATTTTCAACTAGCTCATTCCCAAGTGTTCAAGAAGCATTTCCCACAATGCAAATTGTGCGATAGGAAATGGAAATTTCCATAGCAAATTTTCATTTAAAATGACATTCTGTTTTGGATGCACGTCTTAGGGAAAAAAAATTATCCAAAATATTAAAAAATTGAGGGAAAAAAAAAAAAAAAAAAAGACAGAAAGAAAAAGGATGTGGCAATTCCACCAACCTATTTAACAAAAAGACTATTGTCACTATCTAAGGGGCGGAACCGACCTAATTTTTCTTATTGGGTTCATATGAAAATTGACTTTATTTATTTATTTATTTTTGTTGATAATTCAATGACTTTATTGGTTGCTTGGATTTTGCAAAATGATTTTGTTTTCTTAAGCTACCTTCACCGGCCATATTTGGCCTTTTCAAAAACTTCATCATTCTAGAATATGTAGGATTGATTGATTTGCAAGAATGACCATATTTCTTATTAGATAAGATTGATCTTATAACAAAATTAACAAAAAAAAGGTTATAGCAAGGTCAAACAAATGTCTTTATCTTCGTTTTCAAAAAAATGTCTTTATCTTCATTCTCCAAAAAAAAAAAAAAGTCCTTATCTTCATTCAATCGTGGATTCCCTTACTACCCTTGTTTTCAATACTTTTTGCTTCTCTTTGAAAGTAAGTTATTTTATATTTCAATTATTAAAGAAAAAAGTATTTTTTATAATTTTCTCTGATTCTGTGGTTGATAAATGCTTTAGGTGTTTTAAGAAAATGTAACTCGTAGATTGCGGCCAATGAGAACGGAAGATGAAATGGATACACGGACATGGTTCCACCTACGGTTAAAATAGTTTTAGGATTATATAAAATGTCACAATTTTTACTACAATTAATTTATGTGTCAGATTGTGATTTGATATATGCCTGTTACTTTTAAATGTATTCACCATTTTTTTTAATTATTCATAATTTTTCACGTGAACAATTATAGCATAAGTTGTGCCAATTTATATGTCTTATATTTTTTCATAGTTTAACACATCTTTGTGGTATTTAGTGTCTAGGATGTGAATCTCACGTATTTTTTTCTTCTATTTACCAAAGGGAAAAAAAATTTTAAAAACTTACAACTTTTCAAAAACACAGTATAATTTTACATAGAGATTTTAATTTTTCTTTTCACTTGTCATAATTTTATCTCTTTTATTGTGGTTAATTATCAGCATTCAATGAATCAAGTCTATCTTAAAGAATTCTTTTTCAGGATCCTATTTATTTGCTTTGAAATGGTGACAATTTATTTGTTTATTTTTTAATGAACTTAGAGTTGCATTATGTCAAACAATTTAAAATCTCATTCCATTTTATTTAATGGGTTTGGCTTACCTCCAATATTTTTTTTTAACTGAATATTTTCTTTTGTTTTAAATAACAATGACAAAAGGTAGTGAATTTTAATCTTCACCTTTTATTTAGTTAGTGGATAATGTGATAGTTTTTCATTAAAATAGAAAAATATTCTAGTTAAAAAAGTACTTGAAGTAAGTCAAACCTTTATTTAATAATTGATTTTGAATGGCTTAATATCATCTTCACTTTTAAATTATTGAGATATTAAACCTTCATTCATAACAAATTATAGATGGTTAGTTGTTATTGGTTTTAATTTGATCTTATCACTGAAATTACTTTTTTGCCCCACTAATAACAACTTATAACAACCTGCAACATAGAATTTATCGTGAAAGTATTGAGAAAATGTTGTGGACATAAAATTTCAAAACTAAATGGTGATTATCTCTTTTTCTTTGGAAAAAAAGGGTTGGGTTATTCTTGCAATCATGGTTGATGTTGCCTATTATGTGTGTGTGTGTGTGTTTGGGGGGGGGGGGGTGGTGGAGGAGATTAGAAACATTGAACTAGCCTCATCTGCTTCCCAAGCATATCCAAAACAGATCTTGGAAAACTAAAGAGATGGGGATTGTTCCCATAACTTTACAAATAAGCATGTTTCTTATTATAGAATTTTAGTCTCAAATAAAACTAACAGTAAATTAGAAGGTTATCACTCAGTCAAGAAAAATATTGATGATTCTATTCAATAGAATAATTAGAGGCAAAGCAGATGGTTCTTGTTCAGCCATGTGTATGGTGTGGCTGAGGGTTCATTATATTTTATTAATGAATCTCACACTTTAAAGTAAGCTTGCTTTGTGGCTTTGCACTTGTTAACATTGCAAGCTATTTGCATCGCTTTCTTGGCATTTATTACATGATTTCCAGATGGCCATATCTCATATAAAATGAACAGGGAGAATCTTCCTTAAGAAAAGATGAATAATAAGGAAAAATAGTGTCCTATATGTACTGAGAGATTATCCTATGCCTCACAGAACTTAAATGCCATGTGGCATCCTATCATCACTTAATAAATAGTTAGTAATCAATGGATACAAAATTTACCTAAGTAGGGATTAGAATTTGAAAGTGGGTTGGTGTTGGGTAGATTTTCTAACTCGCTATACTCTAATAGAACTGATTTGAGTAATGTTAGAAATATAATATTTGTTTTTATTGTTTTCTCACAATTGTTGATATAGTCTATCATGATTTGAGCAATATTACTTTCGTTTTAATTTGTTATTAATACTAATTTCACTATGCAATAATTACAATAAATTAGTATTTAAGAATTGTAAAAAATATTGTGTACCTAAATTTATTCATTTTGAAATTGTAAAAATAATTTGGACAAGTATATACTTTAATTTAAAAGCATACATTATACTTTAGCTATAAAAAAGTTAATTCAATAATACTAAATGTAATAAAAATTTCCAAAAAGTCTTGGGTGGACCCCTTTTTTTATAGTAATCATGGGGACAAACACTAGTAGGCATTAAAATTAGTTTCCTCCCTAAAAGGGATGGCTGCCTGAAGTTATCAATTGAGTTAAAAAACTAGATTAGTACTCACAGATTTGATGAATTTAGAAAATGTTTTTAAAATCAAAATAGAAGGATGGAATATATATACATACTAGCCTCTGAATATGCGCTACCTGTGTGTTTAAAGATTTTTTTAATTAATTTTTTATTTCTATATTGCATTTACTGTTCTTTCTTTATATTTCTATGTACAAAAAGATCATTTGAAATATACACCAATTTAGTGTAGAAGAGTGTTTCAAGTTTGAACTCCTAAAAAAGTTAAAGAAAATCTTTTCAGAATTATAATCTTGTGTAAAATAAAGATAAACATACAAATATGTGTGTAAGAAAAGAAAAAAAATTATTGAGTATTAAGAAAATTACCTCTACTTATGCCTTAGAGAGAAAGAGAGGGAGGAGAAGAGAAGGAATTTATTTATGCTTTGTTTTGGCAATTGGGTTGCAGTTTTGAAAGAATAAAGATATGTGGTAGTGCCTAAATTTATAGTAGGAGTGTTTTTTTCCCCTTTATCAAGAGTTAAGTGTTTCTTTATTTTTATTTTATATTTTGAATTTGTGATTTCCTTACCCCTAATCTCACTTTTTTTTTTCTTTTGTGTTTGTTTTTATTTTTTCAAATCTCTTTTTTGTTCAAATCCTTGAATACAATGTGGTCCTATTTTTTAGGCACTGTTTTATGCGGAGTTAGCGACGTATTTTTACCGGGTTGTTCTTAAATTTTGTCTTTGCTTAAATTTAGGGTGTGTGGTATTTTTGAACCACATAATTGTTCATCTCAAAGGGAGAAAGCCTCTTAAATATTGTGTGTATATATAATCAAGTTGGATATTTGCTTGGCTAGATTTTCATAACATTTTTTACATCTTATTTAGCCAAAAACTATATTTACACTAGTTGAATTTATTAAATTTAATCCATCTTAAAAAAAAAGAAAAAGAAAAAGAAAAAACATGTAGTTTCTATGACTTCTTGATCTCAAATCTTGTGATAAAAAAAGAAAGCTCATGGCAAGGCAAAATAAACACAACCTCATGTCAATCTTCCTCTTTCCTAATAATAAAACACAAAAAAGAATTTCACACAATTATTATAATAGTCAACGAGTAAATTTAAACATCATGGCATTTTAGTAATAAAAACAACATATGAAGGCCAATGTCGGAACAGTAGTTGTCGCCTTCTCGTTTGACTCTGTCTCTCTCTCAACAAAACATAAACAAAAGCTTTTCCCGAGAGAGAGAGAGAGAGAGATGTCTGAGACTCGTCGTCGTTTTGTTGTGTTTCAAAAACCGTTTTGAAGTAAACTCAATACTGAGCTTGTTTCCTTTTCTATTGGGTATTTTTTTTTGGAAACCAAAAGAAAGTGAGAGAAAGTGAGGGAAAGTGAAGGAAATTTTTTGAAAAATAGAAAAAAGAAAGATGGGTTCTTTGAGCTTTGATAGAGATGCTTTTTCTGATACAGTAATGGCTGCTTCACTCAAACCCTCTTAAAGTCAAGGCCTGAGCTGAGAACAAGGGAAACAAAAGCATTGCTTTACTCTCTTTTTTTTTTTTTTATAAGGTATTTTTTAGATTCCACTTTTTATTTTTGTTTTTTTGGTTTATTTTAATCTAATTGTTTTTGTAAAGTTTTGTACTTTTTCTGATTTTTGACCTGTGAGTGATTTTTTTTTGTCAAGCTAGGGTTCTTGGAACATGCATCTATGTATGTATGCATGTGGGTATGTGTTTATGTATGTGATATTTTAATGTGATGCTAGATTATGGGAATGAGAGGATATTGAAACATCAAGTAGCTCAAGATAGATATTGGTACTTGTTTTGTGCTCAATTCGATTTGTTTTCAAATGGGTTTTTTTTAAAAAAAAAAAAAAAAATCAGGAATGTGTTTCTATTGCTTAGGTAAAATTGGGACTAGCCTGTTACTACATGTTAATTTTCATGGAGGGATGATTTTGTAGATGTAAGTTGATGAAGGCTAGTTTAAAGGTGAAAATGTATGAACCTAATTTCGGGCTGATTTGGGATTTCATTGTGTATGAATTCTTCCATTGAATTAGCTAAATTAGTAGCTTTGGTGTGTCATGACTCATGAATCAAAACTTTTATTCATGACATGAATAAAGTAGACCAAGTACAAAATCAATTTAGTTCACAACCATTATAAAAAAAAAAGTACTAAAATCATCAATCCAACGCAATTCAGGATATTGCCATCCAAATAATTCAAAATTTTAATCATCTACCCATTCAAAATAGTTTAAGTAACATGTCAACATTCCCAATTGTTTCAAACCCAAATTCAACAAATCAAACAATCCACTTGGTCAAAATAGTTCAACCTAGTAATGCAATGTCTTCATATCCTAGTACAAATATGCCATTAATTTCAATTATTTTGGTTGAAGAAACTCTCTAATCACTATCTATGAAAATCTAGTCTTCTTCAACATGAATGAGTCAACTATTTGTTCATCCTGTATTTGATGGTCTCATTAAACCCATCAATCTTCGTGACTTCTTCATATTGAATACTCCAATTAAGTTGTATCTATCCTAAAAAAAAATTGGATTTTTAGTAAATCTTTTCAATTCTGCTACAACTCTTCCAGTTTGGTTAGACAATTCCTTATAAGTGGCATCTTCCTTCACACTAGCATGACCCCTTTTTTCTGTTAGATCTTGATTGAGCTGAAGTTTCACTTGTGTAATCTAATTTTTTTTCTTGTGGATACACCATCAAAATCAATGCTGAAATCTTTCAGATTTGAGTAACAAAAGAGATGATAACTAACCTAACAAGAAATCATGCTGTAATAATATGACATGCACAGGCCAAAGGCTTTCATAGACATATCACAAATATGTAAAAAAAAAAAAAATTATTAACGTCAAAGAAGAGGGAAATATTTTCATTTTGGAAATTTGTTTGCCCATTTAAACACTAATTTGACATTGGAGATGACCTTCTTTAAAGAAATTAAAATAAATTTGAAACACAACACAACCAACCCCCCAATAACCCTAGGATAGAGGGATGTGAAAGGATGATATGGAAATTGCAAGGGGGTGGCATCTTTACCGTTCGGTCTTATTATGATCCTATCTGTGGTGGACTGGCTAACTCTATCCCCTGTAAGTGTTTGGAGTGTCAAGGCTCCTAAGAGGTCTCATTCTTTGTTTGGAAAGCGGCTTGGGGGAAGATCTTACTTGTGATAATCTTATCAAGCGAGGATTTACCTTAGTAGGATGGTGTTGCATGTGCCGACGTAATGGAGAGACAATCGATCATTTCTAGATTCATTGTGATGTAGGCTACGATTTATGGAGCTTGAGTTTTAGAACTTTTGGGATAGGTGTTATTGAGGAGGGTGGTGAAACTTTTGTTCAGGTGGAAGAATTGGTTTGGGAGGCACTCTTCAGGGATTTGGAATGTGGTACTGTTATGTCTGATGTAGATATTGTGGAAGAAGAGAAATAAATGCACCTTTTGAAGATTCCAAAAAAAAAAAAGAGTCAGTTGGAGGAGTTGCTAATTAGAACTCTGTTTGATTGGTCTTGTGTCTAGGGTCTTACAAATTTTAGCACTCTTCTAAATTTCACTGAATCACTTCTATTTTGTGCATAATTTTTTGTAATTCTTTTCGGTTACAGAGTGCTCATCATTGTGAGCATGAAGTAAGCTATTTTTAAATAAATTTTATTTCATATCAAAAAATTATGTGGTCCATAATGGGGCAATTCACCTGCTCTTGTGTTCTAGAATATAATGGAAACTATGAAAGAACAGCTAAACATTGAATGCTAAATTTCCATTTCCTGGGGCAATGTTGATTGCAGCTTGCTAAGTAGTAAGTAATGAGGATATATGTAATTTAGCCTAGTGTATCTTTTATTTCTGCATGAGTTAATGACAAGGTTTTGACCATCAAAAAAGGGCCAAAATGTGACTCTGTTTACTTTTGCTGAATGTTAGAAGTGCCTCTTTTATTTTCCATTTATTTATTGGGTTTGAATTTCATTCTTAGTGTTCATAATGTTATTTTTCTAAGGCTCAAATTTTAAATTTACTTTCAGTCTTTCAGGTTACTTTAAAGTTTGTGTTTCTGGATTCACTTAAATGTTAGATTTACTTCTTTCCTGAATTATGTTATGTTTGCAGCATAATATGCTTTAAAGCTCCCTAAGTTATTGAAGAAGGTTTGAGTTACTTTTCATTTCCACTATTTTCAGGATTAGTGAAGCCTCTGATCTCTGTTGGGAAACTGAAACTGGAATCAAACCGAAGCTTGATTCCTGTTTCAGTATCTGTTTCTGAGAATTCCAGGTTTCTCTGCAGTCTAATTATAGTTGATAAGCAAGGCCGTAAGTGAAGTTTTTAACTTGGTATTTTAGATGGGTTGTTTGTAAATTTATTTACTGTGTTCTTTGTGGTATTTTGGCATTGGGGTTAATCACAGTAAAGTTCAGTTAAATGGAAAGAAAACCAGACAATGGTTTGATGGAACAATCAAGTGCACAAAAACAGTTTCAGTACAATTCCATGGATCCTCAAGATGAGGAATTCTATTCTGCACCTCAATCATTTGTGCAGGACCCTCTGAGTACTATCCACACTAATATTAGATCACCTCACCTTAACATATCAGAATTTAAACCAGTTCTTAATTACTCCATACAGACAGGCGAGGAGTTTTCTCTTGAGTTTATGCGTGATCGGGTGAATCCAAGGAAGCCTTTGCTTCCAAATATTGATCTCAATTATGCAACAGGCTATATGGAACTAAAAGGAATTTTAGGTATCAGTCGTACAGGGTCTGAAAGTGGATCAGATATTTCAATGCTCAACACAGTTGAAAAAGGTCAAAAAGGTGTTGAGAGAAATAACTCTTCTTTGTATGGAGACAGAAGTAACTATGGATCATTTCAATCAGTGCCACCACCTTTGTCAGGTTATGAAAGTGGTAGGGGAGTTCTTGGCTATGCCTCCTCTGGAGCCTCAGATAGCTTATCAACGAAAATGAAGGTTCTCTGCAGCTTTGGTGGAAAAATCCTGCCCCGGCCTAGTGATGGAAAGCTGAGGTATGTTGGTGGTGAAACACACATTGTCCGTATAAGAAAGGACATTTCTTGGCAGGAGCTTATGCAGAAAACTTTATCAATTTATAGCCAAGCTCATGTTATTAAATATCAGCTTCCTGGGGAAGATCTTGATGCTTTGGTTTCTGTTTCTGGTGATGAGGATCTGCTGAATATGATGGAGGAGTGTAATGAACTAGAGGATAGAGAAGGATCACAGAAGCTTAGGATGTTTCTGTTCTCCATGAGTGATTTGGATGATGCTCAGTTTGGTCTGGGCAGTGTGGATGGTGACTCTGAGGTTCAGTATGTGGTTGCTGTCAATGGTATGGACATGGGATCTAGAAACAACTCTACACTGCATGGTCTGGTGAGCTCTTCAACAAATAATTTAGCTATGTTAGACAGACAGGAGAGTGAGAGGGAAAGTAGGCTTGTGACAGACTCGATAGGGGTAAGCACTTTTCCTTTGACTGGTACTATTGTCTCATCTTCAACTATTCCATCTTCACAGCCAATTCTACCGAGTTCCTCAGATGCTTATGAAACCTATCCACAGGTTTACCCTGGCCAGATGATGCATCATGTAGAATCTAGGCAGTATCCTTTGCACCATGGCCAGGATCCTGCTCATCACTCCCCTTTTGGGGCAATTCCTACTCTGGTACCTCTTCATGAGCTTATGAATCAACAGGGAGGTTTGACTGAAGGGCTGCCATATGGTGGCTTACGGGTACTGAATTCAGAGTTGGCAGGAAAGCAGGTGAAACCAAAATGTGATGGTTCTGTTCAGCAAAAGATTGACACCAATACAATTTGCTCATTGGAGAAAGATCATACTGTTCCCTCACAGCCTTATGATGGTAACTTGATAGATAATCGTTCTGTTGAAGAAGCAGGGGCCACCATTGCTGCACCTGATGGAGATCTACCTTTATTGTCTTCAAAAAATGAGGGAAAGCACCAGGAAGTTGAACATGTCTCTTCATCCGTTGATGCTGTGAATTCCACACAGGTGGCCAAATCTAGTGACGATGACCATTATTCCACATCAAGTAGTGCATTCGCTCCTGGTTATGCTGATTCTGAGTCCAGTGCAATTGATCTTAATAACCTTGAGCTGCCGATGCCTCCTCAGAGATTCTATTATTCAGAAAGAATTCCCAGGGAGCAGGCAGAGTTGCTGAATCGATTGTCAAAGTCTGATGATTCACATGGTTCTCAGTTTCTCATATCTCAGTCACGTTCTAATATTGATCAGCAGGATTCTATTACAGAATGTGTTGACAAATTGCATGACAGAAATACAGCTCCCCAAATTGAACAGTCTACTTCAACATCAAAGCCATTGTTTACAGATACTCATACTATTGATGAGGGACTTGCCCAACTTCAAAAGTACAAAGAGTTTGCTGATGCACTTTGTCAGATGACTTCAAAGCTTCCACAAGATGTGGATTATGAGTCAAATCATGAATCGCCAAAACTTAAGGATAATAAAGATGCTGTGAATGAGAATTCTGTTCTTACGTCTGACCATGCTACAAACTTCTCTAAAGATGGGCATGAGAGACCTTTGGCTGATGAACCTGCAGATGCTGGATCAGAACTTCCTGCTGTGAGACCAGTAACCTTTAAGCCTGATGAGGATATGGCATCTAATCTTTTGGAGGCTCATTGGGGTGAGGCCAGTGGCAAGGGTTCCAGTAATGATGATGCAATGGGATCTGCACAGCCATTTTCTTGGATGGGAAGCTCAACTGAAGATGTTTCTAAAGAACTTGCCTCTGGTGGTGATTCCGCACCTGTACAAGGAGAGATTGTTATTGATATTGAAGACAGATTCTCTCGTGATTTCCTTTCTGATATATTCTCCAAAGCAATTATTTCTGAAGATTCCTCTGGCATTAGTCCACTGCATAAAGATGGAGCTGGCTTGAGTATAAACATGGAGAATCATGAACCTAAGCGTTGGTCTTATTTTCAGAAATTGGCACAAGAAGGATTTGTTCAAAAAGATGTTTCTCTTATAGACCAGGATCATTTTGCTTTTTCATCTGCAGTTAGAGAAGTGGAAGGAGTTTTAGATAGCCAGTCTCAGCACAATTTTGGTGAAGACAATCAGAAAGAATTACCTGGAATACCTGGAGCTGACAACAACACTCTGCATCCAAAATATGATCATCCCCAAGAGAAGGACACTGAAAGTGTGCAGTTTGATATTATGATGGAAAACCTAAGAATACCAGAGTCAGAGT
The DNA here is from genome assembly GCF_001633185.2 of Quercus lobata. Lineage (NCBI taxonomy): Eukaryota > Viridiplantae > Streptophyta > Magnoliopsida > Fagales > Fagaceae > Quercus > Quercus lobata. The sequence continues at coordinate 87,422,236 of NC_044907.1, read as the reverse complement.
ATGAGGTATTCTTTTGAACGGTTATTTGGTTGAGAATTCCTTCTTCTAAACATCTACACTCTCATGCTGAATTCATGTTACTTTGATGTAGGAGGGGAAGCTTGAATCTGGAAATAGTGGTCTACCTCCTCTAAATCATTCACTTGATGATTTTGATATCAGCACTTTGCAGGTATGATTCATGTATGTGCAATGCATACATGTGTTTTGTTATGAATACATTTGCATAAGATCTGCCCTTCTTGAATGATGTAAATGATTTACTTGAGGTTCAATTGGTATCATAGAAATCAGTCCTTTATGAAGCATCTATCTTCCTCAACATTGAAGTCATGGTGTCTCAACTTGCAAATTTATGGACTAACCTACTTCCTGAGAAATATTAACTAATTTATACTATTGTCAAGACTTTTTGGAAATAGATTATGGTGTGACTTTATTGTCATATTGATATCTTATAAATATTAGGTACTTGGTTGATTGAGCCAATCAATGAAACCTAGTCTTAAATATCTAGAACCCTCAAATGGTGCATGCCTGCTACTGAAATACACCAGTAATTATCTGTTTAGTTATCTTGTATTGTATGGTGTGTTAAGGGCTTATTTTTTTCATTTAAGCATTCAAGTTAAACAGTAAATTCGTATGCATTATTTATTGATGTCTCATGAGAGCATCTTTGAATACTGTTTGCAACATCTCTATACACATGGCACCATTTTGAACTGTCAACAAATTTGAGAATTTTTGGAATATGTATGAATCTGTACTACAAAGTTCTGTAAACATAATTAAAGACCGCCTTTGCATTGCTTTTTTTTTTTTTGTCTTTTTTTTTTGTCTTCCTCTTGTTTCTGATTCTAATAACGTAGGGAACCTTTCTAAAGAAGAGCCCTTTGGACTAGCTAGTAAAACCTACAGACAGCTGACTTCTCTAAGGCTCTGTTTGGTCCGGGTGAGAAAGGGGAGGGTGGGTGGAAAACTCAGCTTTCCATTGTTTGTTTAACAAGGGAAAATAAGGGGGGAAATGGTGGTTCCTAGGCATTCTCCACTTGGGCCCTCCAAATTGCTTTCCCCCAAATCGTGGAGAAAACTTTGGTGAAAATGGGTAGTTAAATCAAAATGACTTAACTACCCTTCCACCACTTTTGTTTTTTTCTCCTACCCACCAACTATCATTTTTTTCCTATTCCAGCCCCTTTTTAGTAAATTCACACAAACAATATTTTCCATCTCTCATTTTTCTTCTCAACCAAACAAAGGAAATTTTTTTTTCCCCTCCCAACCAAACATACATGGTGGAAAACTAAAATGTTTTCTATCCTACTTTTCTGTCATCTTCCATCCTTCCACTTTTCCATAATTCCAACCAAACGGAGCCATAGTTTTTTAATCAGAAAATATAGGCATATTTAGTACTATTTGGTACCAAAACTACTGATATAGTGATATGTTTGTCATTAAAGAAAATTAATTGATCATACTTATAAATTATAATTTATGGATGCTGAGATTTGGATTTCCTTAAATTTGTAATAGCATTTGCCTTCCCAGTCATTAGTCCTTTTTTCCTTTTTCTAGAAATATACAAAGAACTTAACATGCATTGGCCTGCAAAGTTGCCTTATATTGTGGTTTTGTTAGTTTGAGATTGTTCAACCTCTGATTTTTACAACATTGATTCGTCCTTCCACTACTGTTTGATTATTTATTCTGGATATGCATATAGATCATAAAGAACGAAGATCTTGAAGAGCTGAGGGAACTGGGTTCTGGTACCTTTGGGACAGTGTATCACGGCAAATGGAGAGGATCAGATGTTGCTATTAAAAGAATAAAGAAGAGTTGCTTCATGGGCCGATCATCAGAGCAAGAGAGACTGGTAACTCTTGTTCAATATGTGGAACATATTCATGTTCATAATTTTGTGATGTAGTAGTCAATTATTCTCTCTCTGTATCGTAATGAACCTTGCATATATCATAAAAGCAAATCATAAGATTAAAACCAGCACTCTGTATTGCTATAGTGACATATTAGATAATTCTTACCATCATTTTCAGACTGCAGAGTTCTGGCGAGAAGCTGACATTCTCTCAAAGCTTCACCATCCAAATGTGGTGGCATTCTATGGTGTAGTGCAAGATGGACCAGGGGGGACATTAGCAACCGTGGCAGAGTTCATGGTTGATGGTTCTCTTAGGCATGTTTTACTTCGCAAGGATAGGTAATGCATCTACTTGTATAATTCCTGAATTTCAGTTTGGTATCTTCTGGGTCATGTCCCAATTATGAATTGTATGTTAAAATCTCTACATGTATTGTTGCTAAACAGGACAAAGAGAAATGTAGGTTAAATTTTTGCAATGATGATTACTCTAAACGAATCTAGAGTTTTTTCATTTGTTAAAAAAGCTAGGCATCTGTTCGTCTTCTCATGTTTGCTGTTTTCAAATTGAAGCAGTTACTTTATTAATTTCCTGCATCCTCTTTAACATGATCTATCTTGCAGGTATCTTGATCGTCGCAAGCGACTAATAATTGCTATGGATGCAGCATTTGGAATGGAATATTTACACTCAAAGAATATTGTGCATTTTGACTTAAAATGTGACAACTTGCTAGTGAACTTGAAAGATCCTTTACGACCAATTTGCAAGGTAAGAATTATGGCTTTACACATTTCAGGGTACAGTTCATCCCAGTATGGATTTAATGCTAACTGTGAATGTTTCTATGAAATGTATTGTTACCCAGGTTGGTGATTTTGGCCTGTCAAAAATCAAGCGAAATACGCTGGTTTCTGGTGGTGTACGGGGAACCTTACCATGGATGGCCCCAGAGCTGTTGAATGGCAGCAGCAATAAGGTATCCGAGAAGGTAAGATACAAATGATGATATTTCTATGATGGCATAAGAGAATTTAACTGAATTTTTTTTACAATTGTACTAATGTTTATCCCATTTAGATTTACAGAAGTCTGTATCTGATGTGATGGAAATCTCTTACTGATTTTTTCTTGGTACTTAAGAAGTATTCTTCATTATCATCTAGAGAAAAAAATATTTTGAATCTCTATGTTTTGCTTTTTCTAGTTTATTGAGAAACTCAAAACCAGAATCCTTTCATTTACAGTAGAGGACTTTGAGGAGTTTTTAATCTGTACATCATCTTTTCCTTAAAAAAAGAAGCATAACTTGGTTTATGGTTTTATCTTCTTTATTTCTTTTTCCTGATCTCTACCTCTTGAAGTTTTGTGCCTTGCAATGCTCTTTAATTTTGTTGAATTACAGGTTGATGTGTTCTCCTTTGGTATCGTCTTATGGGAGATTCTCACTGGCGAGGAGCCATATGCCAACATGCACTATGGTGCAATCATAGGTATAGCTTAACTTTTTTGTTCTTTACCTTTTTGTTGTTTCTTCTCCACCTTTTTGGTCATGTTAGTCTGCATGCTAAAACAGCAATAAGAAATTGGCACCATTCCACAACAGTTTGTCCACACAGAGAAATGTCAGTTATAAGGTTCTACATGAGTCAACTAGAGCTCTGCAAACAAGTAGACCTGTTTGAGGCCTCATTAAGTAAATGAGCAAGCTTTCTCTCAAAAAAAAAAAAAAAAAAAAAAAGTAAATGAGCAAGCCAACAAACCTGGTTTGTGTCATGGGGCTCCTACCCTGGTTGATAAGGGTCCACAAATAATTCCAACTCTCAAATGAGGAAAAATAGTTATAAAGACTATGTAAAGCTTAACTATTTCTAAGTGGGGTGCCATTTTGTCCATTGATTCCATTCATCATGATGTCAATGACAATGTAAGCTTTAGAAGACTATTTTATTGCATTCAAAATATGAGAGTGGAGGTCTGCCTCTTTGGATAGACCACTGAGTGCAAACTGAAGGATAGGTACTTGGCAATCACTTCTCTTTGGATCTTAGTCCCCCCATGCTAGTTGGATTGATTTCTCCCTGGGGGGTAGGATATTCTATTTTATTCAGAAGTTATATTTCCACAGAATAAGACCCTTATATGGAACTCTGTCCTCTAGTTAAATTTTTTTTGTTAGAAAGTGAGCGCCCTCATGTGGTACTCTGTCGAGGTTGGTTTGGCTCATGAACTGCTTTTAAGCTCATTGAGCACCCACTTGGCTGAGCTCCAATTAGTTTAGGCTTGAGTCATGCTTGGGTAGAATCTACTATTTGAAGGGGCTAAAGCTCAAGTAGTTGGAAGTTCGGCCCAGTTTGGTCTGTTTGCATCCTAGAGTTAATGATTGTTCCATCAAGCCAAAAAAAATTAATGGATTTAGACACTGAAAATGGTTATTGTTATTTTAATTTACAATGCAGCCCATTTAGCAAAACTTGATAAGTGCACTTGTTATTTTATTTCTCATAACGACCATTTAGCCATAAGCTGCACTTGCACTAGTGCATGGTGGGCTGTTTAATCAAAAAAGGGTAGTAGGAAGTTAAAGGGGTTACCTTGTTCCATAAATTATGATGGTAGGAGAGGTCCTGGCAAGGGAAATCAAAGTAGCAGTGGGAGTGGCCTGATGACTGGTCACAATTTAAGCTTAGAAGTTAGAACTTTATCCTGGAATGTTAGGGGATTTTTGATGAAAGGAAGAGAGCACTGGTCAAGACTCAAGAATATGTTGCATGAATGGAGGTCTGACATAGTATGCATACAGGAAACTAAAATGGAGCTTATCAATAAGAGGATTGTTAGAACTTTATGGGAAGCCCATTTGTGGATTGGGAGCATTGGGCTTGGTAAGTAGTGTTTTAGTGATGTGGAACATGGGAATGTCAATGCTGTGTAAGGAAGAGGAAGCTATTGAGGACTTCTCTAGAAATTGTAAATTTCACAAGAGGTTGGATTCATTTGGGCTCCCTTTGGAGTTTAAGGTCCCATAGAAAAGAGAGGGGGGGGGGTGTGGTAGGAAATCATGGGAATAATTGGTGGGGAGTTGTTTCTATCAGAGCACAAGTATAGCATTTCGGAGATCATTAGATTAGATTCTTAGGAAGCGAAATGTGCTATAAACCTTGATACTCCTATGATTTATTTGTGGCTTCTTCAGAGCAAAGAGCTTCCTGATCGGCAATTATTTCCAAATTTCAAAAATTTGGGCAAATTATGTTAACATTGCAATAGGTATAACTTGAAAATACTCTTCATTCTTTTTTACCAAGTCTACCTCCTAGTTTTTTTTTTTTCGTTTTCTTGGTTATCATGGGTGGTTCCATTTTCTTTTTTGTCGAATCCAAATTGTTTGAATTTTCTGTGGAAGAGGGTGGTACTTTCTTCTTGTTACGCATATTTGAAAGATATAAGGATTCTCTCCGATCGGTTTTCATGGGAAAAGAGAGTGCTTTACGGTTGCTAACTTATATTGAGGATCTCATGTCAAATACTCATCCTGAAAACTTTGCTAGAACCTTCAGGGATGGTAATAAGGTTTTTATTTTGCAAATGGGACTCAATGCACATGGAAGCTTTCTTGTGATCTCTGAACTTCTTCATGGTCGTCGGAAGGGCCTCATCATTGTACCAGAAGGAAAGCTGGGTAGTGGGTGGAGAGGTTTTGGCTTTCATCTTCGTAAGGCCATTGCTCCCGACTCTCTTGGCGTCAAATCGCCATCTCAATTTGCCCTGTTCCCGTCAATGCAAAAGTTCAGAAATCATAAATCCTTTTTTACGGCAGCGGTGGATGGTGATCGGAAAACCTATGGTGGTAGCGGAACTGGAAAGCTTGCAATGCCCAATATTCAAAATTCTATCAAATCAAATCTAGTTATCAAGTCTAGCTTGAGCAGTCAGAAGACTCGAAGCTTGGATTTGCGCGATAAGGGTAGTGCGGTTCTTGAGGCTGAAATCACGCTTGAAATACAGGATGACGCTCTTAAAGGTGCTGATTCTCCTTTCTTGCTAGAAGTTTCTTTACGTTTGGTGCGTGGGCTAAATGGCAAGTGGGATATTAAGTGTTCCAACATTAAGGAAGTGGGTTGTTCTGGTGTTGGGCCCTTGAAAGATGTCTCTAGGCCCAATGCACTTGTTGAAGCTCCCCCACTTAACCCACCTCTTGTCCCCAAACTTAAGCCCAAGCCCTCTTTGGTCTGGCAACCCAAAAGAACAGCAAGAAAAGAACTGACCACCAAGTCTTCCCCGTTGCGAGAGACCCATATTCCAAGTATGTCGAGTCCATGCGCGAGACCCTTCCAGTCTTCATCGTGCCCTTTGATATTGCCTCTGAGGTCGTTGATGGTCTCCGATGTCTCCGATGTCGCCGCTGCCCAATCTCTCAACTCTGACAAGATCGTTGAAGCTAGGTTTGAGTCATCGGCGCCGATTGACTCGTATCTAGTTTCCGATGTTGTCGAGTCTGAGCTTCTCGATTCCGACGAGTCCGAGGAGGCTAGGAATGGGTCGGCATGCACCACAGATCACGATGAGAGCTTAGTGCGTGACCCCCGACTAATTCTCCAGGAGTATTCCGGCAATATTGTCAAGAAATGGGGGAACTCGAAGCAGTGGGTTTTTGAATTACGCGATGGGAGGAGGGTTGTGGTTTCGGTGCAGATCGCTTTGCCTCGGTGTGAAGCTATAGAGGTTTTGGAAAAGCAACAACAGCTTGACTTAGTTTCGTTGGAGTCTTCTGACGTTACGAACGTATCATTGGCTCTTTTCGAAGAGGATGAAGTATTGGTGGAGGATGGGGCTTCGGATACCTCCTCGGAGGAAGCTAATCAGCCCTTAGTTGTTGATCCAATTGCTTTTTCTCTACCTTTGGCCGCGGCAGAGTAGTCTCTTGTAGATGAGGAAAGTGTTGTGGGTTTGGATACTTAAAGGAGTCAGGAACCTTATTTCGATTGGTTTCAAAAGAGATTCAATAACTTCGATAGCTTCCTTGGCACGTCCCTTGTGGGTTTAGAAGATCAAGCAACAAAATTTTTATTGGCTGTTGAAGCTGAATTATATCGGAGGGCTTAGGTGAACAAGAAATTGTGTGGTTCAAAAGGTTCGGGGGTGAAAGGTTTAAGAGAGTTGAAAGGGCTGTTAAGTTCCATTAATTATGGCTCTTCATCTGCTAGGCGATGTGGTATTAATAGGAATCAGGTTCTTACTGTCACTCAATGAATTAGAAGCTTATTTCTTGGAATGTCAGAGGTCTGAATGAAGTTGACAAGAGGCTTCAGATTCGTAACTTGTTGCGATCCTGGAAAGTTGATATTGTGTGTTTGCAAGAGACCAAACTAGAGTGGATTACTAGAGGTACTGTTCGAAGTATTTGGAGTTGTCCATATGTAGATTGGTTGTACCTGGGCTCTGATGGTGCTTCTGGAGGAATTTTATTGATGTTGGATAGCCAGGTTGTGGAAAAGGTGGAGGAAGCGGTGGGGCATTTTTCAGTTTCATGCAAGTTTAAAAATGTAGGCGACCAATTTGAGTGGGCTTTCACAGGCGTATATGGGCCAAATTTGAACAATAGGCGTAGGTTGATGTGGGAGGAACTAACCGGGCTAATCAATTGGTGGGATTTGCCTTGGTGCCTTGGAGGGGACTTTAATATTATCCGCTTCCCATCAGAGCGTTTGGGGGCTGCTAGCTTCTCCAGGGCTATGTATGGATTTTCTGACTTTGTTTCTTTGCATGGGTTGATGGATATTCATATGGAAGGGGGCCTTTATACCTGGTCCAATACTTCCTCAGCTTCTAGGCTAGACCGGTTCCTTTTCTCCCTTCTTTTGGCTAATCACTTCTCTCAGTTCACCCAAAAAAGGATGCCTAGAGTTCTTTTTGACCATTTTCCTATTTTGTTGGAGGGCGGGTGTCAGTGAAGAGGTCGAATTCCTTTCCGTTTTGAAAATATGTGGTTGAGGGTGGATAACTTTGTAGAGAAAGTGAAGAAGTGGTGGGCATCCTATTTGTTCCATGGAACCCCTAGTTTTATTCTTGCTAAGAAGTTGGCTGCATTGAAGTTGGATTTAAAAAAGTGGAATGAAACTGAGTTTGGCAATGTCACTTTTAAGAAACAGGCCCTTTGGAGTAAGCTGAATGATTTGGATGCTAAAGAGGAGATTCATAGTCTATCTGCTGAGGAGAAGTTAGCTCAAACTAATCTTCGTTCAGATATTGAAAAGCTGACTCTTATGGAAGAGACTAGTTGGAGACAAAAGTCTAGGATGTTGCATTTGAAGGAAGGGGATGCCAATACCAGATTCTTTCATAGAATGGCTAATTCCAACAGGAAAAATCATGGTATTGAAAGCCTAATGGTTAATGGTACTTTGTCGTCGGATCAGGGTATAATTGTAGACTACATTACTCATTTCTTCATGAATCTGTACTCTGAGCAGCAGGTTGAGCGGCCGTTTCCGGATTTGTTGGTTTTTCCAATGATATCTGGTGAGAATGCGGATTGGTTAGAGAGGCCTTTTGAAGAGGCAGAAATCTTTGACGTTATTCAAAGTTTTCATGGTGATAAATCTCCTGGTCCTGATGGCTTCCCTATGGCTTTTTTCCAAGCTTGCTGGGGGATTGTTAAGCCTGATCTCATGGCTGTATTTCATCATTTTTTTGCCAATGGTCAGTTTGAGAAAAGTTTAAACGCAACTTTTGTTACTCTCATTCCTAAAAAACATGCGGCTAATGAGATTAGAGATTTTCGGCCCATTAGTTTGGTTGGGGGGGGGGGGTTTATAAAATTATTGCTAAAGTCTTGGCTAATCGTCTCCGCTTGGTGATGGGGGATATAATCTCAACATCTCAGAATGCTTTTGTGAGGGACAGATAGATCCTTGACCCTGTTCTTATTGCTAATGAATGTCTTGACAGTAGATTGAAGTCTAGGGTGCCGGGGCTGATTTGTAAGCTGGATGTTGAGAAGGCTTTTGACCATGTAAACTGGAATTTTCTGCTGCAGATGTTAGAAGGAAGTGGATTCTCTACCAAATGGAGACAATGGATTCTCTTTTGTCTATCTACTGTCCGTTTCTCCATCTTGATTAATGGCTCTCCTTGTGGTTTTTTGGTAGCACCAGAGGCTTGAGGCAAGGTGATCCGTTATCTCTATTGTTGTTTGTTTTGGTGATGGAAGCTCTTGGAAGAATGCTGGACAAAGCAATTCTTGAAGGTCGCATGTCGGGTTTTAGTGTGGGTAACTTGGAGGGAAGATTCATAGCGGTGTCTCATCTCCTTTTTGAGGTGGAGTCAGGCCTAAAGATTAACCTGGGCAAGTCAGAATTGGTTCCGGTTGGGGTAGTCAATAATATTGGCCTTTTCTTGGTTGTTCTTGGTTGCAAGCAGGGCTCTTTCCCAATGAAAAATCTAGGTCTTCCTTTGGGTGCTAAATTCAAGGATAAGACTATATGGAATCCTATTCTAGAGAAAATGGAGAGGAGATTGGCGGGTTGGAAACGCTTATACTTATCCAAGGGAGGTAGAGTCACCCTAATCAAAAGCACCCTATCTAATTTACCCACTTATTTTCTTTCTTTATTTCTTATTCCTGCTAGTGTGGCTAACTGAATTGAGAAGCTCCAGCGGAATTTCTTATGGGGCAGTTTTGGAGATGATCCTAAAATTCATTTGGTTAAATGGGCTACTATTTGTTCTCCTATTTCTTCGGGTGGCTTAGGGATAAGGAAGATAAGACTTTTCAATGAAGCTTTACTTGGGAAGTGGCTTTGGAGATTTGGGATTGAGGAAGATGCCCTTTGGAGGCAAGTGATAGAGATGAAGTATGGATGTGTGTGGGGGGGCTGGTATACCAGAGCTGTGATTGGCCCTTATGGTGTTGGTTTATGGAAAAATATCAGTCAGGGATGGCCTTCTTTCTCTCGCCATATTCTGTATGATATTGGTGATGGGTCTAGAGTGAAGTTTTGGCAAGACCGGTGGTGTGGAGAGACTTCTTTTGCTGTTAGATATCCGGACTTGTTCAGATTTTGCAGGAATAAGGATGCCAGTGTGGCTGAGCTTATGATGTCCACCAATGGTGTCCTCTTTTGGGATGTGAGATTCGTTAGGAGTGTGCATGCTCGGGATCTAGAGGCTATGTCTGACTTCATGGTAACTATTTATGGTTCGCCTATAAGGGGGCGAGGTGAGGATAAAATGTGTTGGATTCCTAGCAAAGTTAAGGGTTTCTTGGTTAGTGATTATTATAGAATTTTAGCTGGCATTGCTTTCTTTGGGTTTCCTTGGAAAAGTATTTGGAAGCAGAAGATTCCCTCTAGAGTAGCTTTCATTGTTTGGACTGCTGCTTTAGGGAAATGCTTAACGATTGATAATTTACGTAAAAGGAAGGTGTGGATTTTGGATTGGTGCTACATGTGTAAGAGAAATGGTGAATCGGTTGACCATCTATTCCTTCATTGTCCTTTTGCTTCGGATCTATGGTCTATGGTTTTGGGCCTTTTTGGAGTTTCTTGGGTTATGCCGCACACTGTTCTGGGGTTGTAATGGTGTTGGCAAGGCAGCTTTGGTCGTCATCGAAATGGTTATATTTGGTCCATCATTCCTCATTGCTTATTGTGGTGTCTTTGGAGGGAGAGGAATAGTAGATGTTTTGAAGATACTGAGAAATCTATTCCGGACCTCAAACTTCTCTTTTTTAGAACTTTAAGGGATTGGTTGTTTGATTTGCAAGATAAATCTTTCCCCTCTTTTATTGATTTCCTAAACTCTTGCAATTTTTGTATTTGATTTCTTTTCCCTTGTACACTCCCTGTGCACTAGGGTGTCCCCTTTATATCAATATATCTTATTACTTATCAAAAAAAAAAGTTTCCTTGTGAGTTACTTGGACATGATTGGTTTTCTATGCTGATGGATTTTCAAGTTTCATCTCTGTGCTCAGATTCAATGGTTTCCATTGGGTGGGGGTGCCTTCAGTTGGTTAAATTATCTTACTCCTCCATCAATGTTAAGAACTGATAGATTCCTTGCATCAACGAATGGGGGAGGAGCATTTTAGTCATGCCTAGAATACTGGCCGTTCAAAAGTTCAAATAACAGAAGAAAAAGATGCATTTTTTTTTTTAATGTGATAATGAATTTGGTTCACCAAGGTAATATTGAACTATGGTAACTCTAGGCTTACCCTATTATTTATTATGGTTATGTTGATGAGGATCCTAGAAAAACACTGGGTTAAAACTTAAAATATGTGGTGTTCTATTGAGAACTATGGGATTTGAGATACAGATTAGGAGCCAATGAGCTCAAAGGTTTCCCTTGTAAGAGCAAGATTGAGGTCGTAATTTAAGACCCTGGGGTACACGTGTAACAAACCAATAAAAAAAATGCAGATTAGGACTTCAACAGCAGTGGTTCATATTATTAGCAGATAACCTTCACCTCTATTAACTAATATAATTTATCGTTGTATGTAAGCCACCGTAAATAGTAATCCACCTTTTCTTTACATTTTGTTCATCAAGTATCAACATTGCTGTCACTTGTCAATGCTTACAGATCATTTACCCCATCTCTCTTACCCCCAAAGTCATTCCAAACTGCAAGGCTAAAGTTATTTTGAAAATTCTGTACATGTAGGAGGTATCGTGAGTAACACGTTGAGGCCAACCATTCCAAGTTACTGTGATCCTCAATGGAGAATGCTAATGGAGCAGTGTTGGGCCCCTAATCCTGCAACCAGGCCATCCTTCACAGAAATTACTAGTCGTTTACGCGTCATGTCTGCAGCAGCTAGCCAAGCCAAATCACACGGTCAAAAGTCATCTAAGTAATGGTTCAATGGCTTCTTATGCCATTTCCACTGTGAGCTATTATACGATAAATTTATTAATTTAATTTTACACACTAGAGAGATTGTATATTACATTAGTCACAGGAATAATTGGCTCCCATATTTTTTTTTCTCAATATGGAATAGCCTCTCTTTTCAAGGAAATCCCTTATAATCATTTTCATTTTCCACGAAATTCACAAATTTTTTTTAATAGATGTTACAGTTCCTTAAATGGAATTGCGAAGTTTCCATCTCTCTCTGCTGTTGCTGGACAGGCATTTTTTAACTTCTTGTTAATGTCTCTGTATTTCTGGAAAGCAGTGTTTGTGTCATTGTGTTATATCCCAAATTGTGTGATTTGATTGGATTGCATTGTATTAGTGTGTTGCGTGATTGTTTGTTAAAATTCACATTAGGTGTTTCGCATGTGAAAAATAAATCTTGGGTATATAAGTGATTATAAGTCCTAATTCTAACTTGACTAGTCCTTTGGGATGTAAGGTAGCACCTTGTCCCTAGTCATTACAGTTTGGTTGGTCAAGGTTAGCTTTTGAGGTACCTGACTGAGATATAGAATGATTTTATCAAGAATGTTTGATGGAGGATGAGGTCAACTAGCACTTCCTTGTCCCATAATCATGGGATGGTGGGCGAGAATATAGTTCTCATAAAAAATTTTTTAAAATAGTTTATTAACTCTTTTTTTTAAAATAGTTTATTAATAAATGGCCTAAGGCCACTAGTAAAACCCATAAAAAAAAATAATAATAATAAAAAAGAACTATGGGAGTTTGACTGGACGGTGAAAGGTCACATCTAGATGAAGATAATAATTAGATGTTTACCTATTAATTTTCTTGAGCTAACATAATGGCATTTAATCATGTTCCCTGCCATCAACTTTTTGGTTTCAAAATCACTAGGACCTATAAATTTCTGAAGTGTACAATAGCTCATAGCAGGACCGCACAATTGGATTAATGTTGTCAAAAGAAACTACATCCTGCAAATACTGTGACAATTATGAAACAAGTTGCAGTCATGTACATCAAAGTGTGCCCCATTCTTGTCAAAAAAGAAGAAAGTGTGCCCCCATTTTTTGTATGTCTTGGGATTATGTTTCATTTTCTATTGATGATCCAAAGCTGAAGGCTTAAGAATGATCATCAGTAATATCAACGTTCTCTTTGAAATGTGAACCTAATAATTTGCAAAAAGGAACCTGTAAATTAAGCTCAGCTTTGCTTCAATTGGTCTCAATATATGAGCGTATGAATGATGTGTTTTTGCACTGCTATGCCTACTCGGATTTAAATGTTTAAAACTCAAAAAAAAAAAAAAAATCAATTACTTTTCACACATGAATTGTCTAATATATTGCATGGCGATGTACAAACTATTGGTTGTATATAATGAAAAAAATATGGAGCCTAAGGAAAAGCATTTTCTCTTAAAGAATCAAGGACTATTAAATTTCCAACAATCATTAGGAATATGGAGACCTTCGATCACAAGATGCTCCACCATATTATTTTCTAATTAACTAATGGTCTAGCCAGATTAGATGCAATGTCTTCCAGGAAACTAGGTGGACAAAACATTGTGCACTTGCCATGCAGATGCAAGTATTATAGGCCTCCCTTTCCATCCAAGGAGAAGGCAACCTTTCTCACTAGACAGAGTATAGCCATCAGAGTCATAGACTGATATCAACATCTTAGCTTGACTCATGCACTTCATTCCCATTACCTGAAACCCGGCTCGGCCTAATTGTCTTCTCCATTGATCTATCCTTTCGTGCCTCTCAACCCTATTCGTGCCTTCAAAAGCAACAATGTTGCGAATTTCCTCTGCAAAGAGAAACTCTATCTTCATCCTCTGTGCACTATTTCGTGGGAGGCTGGCCTCGAGGGAATCGAAAATTGCAGAATAATAGTGTAGAGACTCAAGGAATCTCCCAAGAAAAAAGGGTCCGTTATGGTTTGCATCTTGCTCTACAACTGTAAGCACAGTCGGACGTAATTTCTTGATTGCTTGTAGGATTGCTTTAAGAGACCCTCTACTCTCTTTAACAAACTCGTGCAAGTGCATGATGCTATTGACAAATAGTGTTTCCCCTTCTCTCAAGTTTAGGTTCTCTTTGGTTAGACCTGATGGCGTCACTGGCCCTGATATCATGTTGAATTCTAGTGTTAGTCCTAGTGTGCTAGCATCATCTACAAGAATTTTCATGCTTACCTCAAGTTCTGAGAGATAGTGCTCACTGATTAATCCAGTGATTCTGAGATTTGGAGGACCCTCAGGCCTTGATGCAAGGGTTCTAATTAAAGAAGGCCATTGAAGGGTATTCTCCATTCCTATATCCATGATGTGCAAGGAATCCTTCCCTTTTGCTGCTTGACATATAGCTTCATTAGCAGCCATAAAGCCAAAAGCCATGTATGGAGTTGTTTGATAAAGGAGTTGGAAGGCTTCTGATTTCTCCTCCCTTGTGATCAAAGGTTTCTCCTTAGCACCATTTGTGAATGTCCCGTTTGCATTGACATTGTGGAGAAGTGATAGCCTAGACTTCAATCCTGTTGCAAAGCAGTAGGAGACTCTTTGCAGTGAATCACCCCAAGGACTTGCTGAAACCCATATTTGTTTGAGTATTGAGTCTGCAAGTTGAGTATCCCTGCACCCAACAGCCTCAGCGCAAGCCAACAACAAGTGCACCAAATGAAGCCCTTGTTTCAAATCACCATGGCTCACCTCTTCTTGCACACTAGGCACCATTACAGGATCAAGTACTCCAAAATCCTCAAATGAGCCACTCATTTCCAATCCATCTCCGTCTATCATCATTGAAGCATCACCATAAACATCATTCACCAAAGAAAATGTTTCCATCTCTTCTTGGAACAGATTGAAATCATGTTGCAAGTTACTACATTCTTTTTCATAATGATCCATGTTAATACAACTATCAACAAATTCATCTACCTCTGGAGCTGGCAAACAGGGTATGGTAGTGGTATTAGAGGGAGAACATAGTTCAAGCTCATTCAGTAGCTCATCCTCCCACTCCCACTCACACTCTCCGTGTTCTTGCTCAACTCGTGCTGGACAAAACCTTCGAATGGCCAGATCATGGTCGAGATTATCATGCATGGGGAAGGACGACCAGCCATTCAAGGCTGCCATTGTTTGGGGGGAGGAATGAAATATGCTAAGAGTTTCAGACTTAACTCTTATGAGCCTTGGTCACAATACAAAAGTGTCTAATATATAGCGCACAGATCCACTATTTAATATTTATTTTTGGCTAATGCATTTATTTAGTATATTGAGTAAGAATATTCTCCTTGTTTCCAGGGGGGGACATATGTATTACTATAAAAACAAACAGATTTTATTGGAGAGTTCATTAAGGACAGAAAGAAGGTGCATTTCATACTCTATTGTTTAACTTTTATCTTGATTTTTTTGCATCATTAACTGGTAAATTAAATTCCAAGGGGTTGCCTTAGTGGTTCCTAAAACCTCATGATATTCATGAGATCCTGGGTTTAAAACCTCTTGTTAGTATCTTGGGCCTACTCCCATAGGATTCCTCCCTGTAATAACCTAGTGCGGGATGGTGGACTACATACACCCGAGGGAATAGTCAGATATTTGAAGAGGTTTGAACACTTTTGTTTGTCAAAAAAAAAAAAAAAAAAACTAGTAAATCATTGACAATGTATTATTTATTTTTGAGAATTGCACCTAGTTATTGAATTTTTTCCTAAAATTTTCATATTAATATTGATATAGAAGTAGCTCCATTTGAAGACAAGTCACATGAATTTGATATTGAAATCTTGCTCTTGAATTGGCAATGTTGCTTGATAAATTAATGGCAAAGGGTTAGGTAGTTTGTTTAGAAGTGAAAGGACCTTAGACAGTAGTGGCCCGCGACATAATTTGTGAAGGAAGAATTGGGAAGGGTTAGTTGTGATGTTTACCGTGGCACATTGTTAACCATGAAAAGACATTGATTTTCGGTGAACTAAATGTGCTAGCTGAGCCAAGGTCAATATCATTTTATATCATTAAATGTTATTTTACACCTTTTAAGTTTGAAGTCGTTTCTAAACCAATTCTTCAACTTTTAAGACATTCAATCTACATCATCGACTGTTATAATGATGTCAACACATCATTTAAAAAAAAAACTGTTCATCTCATTTATTCATTGACTATTATAATGATGTCAACACGTCATTTAAAAAAAAAAAACTGTTCATCTCATTTATTGTTCAAAACGAAGTCGCTTTTGGGTCAGTTAATGGCAAATTTTTGGAAGGAACACATAGACATTATTGTAAAACTTGAGGGTGTATATTGTAAGTTTACGTAATCAATGGATCGGTTTAAAAGTAACTTCAAATTAATTTAGAGGGTGTAAATAATGTCACCATTTTTAGATAAGACCATAATTCTTGTGGGGAAATTATTGTATACTCCCGAAGTACCATAAATGCGTACTCCCTCCTCTCACATGAATGGTGGGTCCCACTAATTAAATTCATGGTGGGACCCACCATTCATGTGAGAGGAGGGAGTACGCATTTATGGTACTCCCGGAGTACCTAATAATTTTCCATTCTTGTGACTATCTTCGGTAGTTGCTTTAATTAAGCGTATCAAATGTCATATATTTTGGTTTCTAATTAATATTATTACTCATACTTTCAAATGCAATGCACCAAAGAGGATAATAAATTTGCAACTTGAAAAGAAAAAGAATGTACTTCATACATCTTTTGGGAAAGTAGGCGGTCATTTGTCCTATGTTTTGGTGCCTTCATTATCAAACTATTGAAGAATCATATAGAATTACATGAAGGTGGGTAAAAAGAATTTCAATTTGTTCTTACATTCATTATTATATACATGAAAAGATTAGAAAGTCTTAACTGTAAAAATAGCCGGCCTTAAAGACAAAATCTTTGGCCGGTTACCTCAACCAATCTGTGTACAAATTCTTTATTGGTTCCATTTGTTTGTCTCACAAGTCATTCTCAGTCCCATAGTCGGCCAACAAGCAATGAGACATTGCAGGTGGCCTAGTCTGTACTAGAAGAAAAAGAAAAGAAAATAATTGGACTGAATTTATAACTAAAAACTTGTAAAGTCGTACATGCACAAACAAATTCTCACCTAGACCATGTTATGAGGAATTACTTAGTTTTAAACAGTGTAATAATCTTCCTGAATTTTCTCTATTGTGGTTGAAACTTCCACCAAAATTCATGCAATAGATGTGCAGTTGAACCACTGGCCAAACTAGTTTAAGATGGAAAAACATACTTCTTCAATGATTTGATGTCCTATTTAAGACCAAAACGGTGCAAGAAAGTGATAACAAAGACTAGCCCCAAAGTTAGTTTGTGATGTGAAATTGTGGTTCCAAATTGATGTGACTCTCACCAAGATATGGCACCAATGTAATGGGGTCTAGACAAGATTGATGGTCAAGAGTCAGCACAATTATTACTACTACTACAGTAGTATTTTCAGGCACCCCATTAAGCTAGCATTGATGAAATCATTCAATTGAAAATCATTTGGCAAAAAAGTAATGCACACAGTTATGAGTCTTTTTGTTTGGTGGAACATCTCTTCGACTCCATGGAGAGAATTTAAATAAATTTTCCACCACCACCACCACCACCACTACTATTATTATTATTGGAGATATTTTCATTCTTTAGCAAATAGGGAAGTGAATTTGAAACTAGATTTCAATATAAGAAGAATGGAATAATACCACTAAATCATAAGACTCATAAGTAATTATTAGAGAATAATTTAGAGATAATTAAGTTGGAGCTTCAATAGGGATGCGCATGAGTTGAGTTGGGTTAGATTAGTTTTTTTTCCCCCTTTCTTTCTAATTTATAATTATTTATTTATTTTTAATTCAATTCAACTTCATTAGATTGATGAATCTTCAACCAACCCAACCCAACCCAACCCAACCCATGATAACTCTAAAAATTAAACCAACCCAATAGAACCCTACAATGATTGAGTTAGGTTAGGCAATTGGGTTGTGGTCATTTTGTTAGGCTTATTTAAAAATGTATTTAATTTGATTCAATTATTTAAGCTCTTTATGTAATAACCCTAAGTGTTTGTGTCAAAGTGTATAGGTAAGTGTGTGTCTATTTAAGAATTGTTTCAACTCAATTGAGATATGCATGTTTCTTTGAGTAATTTTAGGATCATAACTAATTCTATACCCATTTTCACATCTATTTTATCTGGCAAACTATGGCTAATTACTTATCACTTTTTTTTAATATAAGAATTACTTGTCACCTTCTTTTTTTTATTTATTTTTTTAACTTATAATCAATCACATTCACTTCACATCATATAATTGTGAAAATGGATTGAAATTTGAATTCTTTTTTCTGTTTCTTTTACTTTGCAAGCCCACGAACTTAATATGGGTTTTGTAACTCAACTTTAAAAGCCCAAAGTTCCACCGAAAAAAGTGTTATGCTAACTATTGCCGACAAGAGATTAGAAGAAATATGCCCACAAATCAGAACCATAAAAAAAAGAAAAGAAAAGAAAAAGTAAAATTTATAGCCACAAATCGCATCACTATTCACTACCCGTAACCGACAAGTCATTTAAAATATAGCCACAAAATTTTTCATCCTTTATTTTTATTTTTATTTTATTTTTCCCTTCTCCAGTAAACATGCAATATTAAATCACAAAATTTATGATATTCTTATAGTATTCAAGGTTCATAAATAAATTAGTTTGTAATCTGTAAAATGCACGAAAAAATTTAATAAAATATGATATATATTTTTTTGATAACCGATTAGTTTGTTTTGGGTAAACTAAAATTGAATCATTGTCTAAATTTTAGGAGTTAGATTAATATAATTAATATTTAAGGGTTAAATTAAAATTAACCCATAATTGAAAAACCAAATTTTCCACTACTAAATAAATTCTATTAGTTGTAGAATAACCCAATGAGTAGTGAAAAAAGAAAAAGAAAAAAGAGAGTTGTGGAATAGAATATATGTCTGGAAGTGAAGCCCAATTATTTCTGGGACTATTACACATATATGTTCTCTACATGGCGCAAGTTTTAAGGGAGTATAGTTTGGAGGGTAATATTAGCCATATTTTGGCTTTTTCATGGATTTTGGTAAGTACAATTAGACTACTTGCAAAATTTGAGGATCCATGAAGAAGTAACGTGTTGACCACTTTCACGCAAGTGGAACCATGTCTGCTCCTCTATATTGCTAAATCCGTGGTTGAACCCATGTTTAGTCCACAAATGCATGCTACTTCATTTATTTACTTCTCACGAGCTTTGTCACATTTAACAGCTGCCCTAGGTGATGTTTTAGCATAGAAAGCTCAGCTAATTAAGTTTAGTCAGCATATTTCCTTAACCATGACTTAACCAGTTCCTATTTTTTACCTAAGCAAAAACAAATCATAAGCTATCCCTTGGTTTAAAAACAAATCATAAGCTAATCCTATTCAAATTTGGGCCCTATGGATCTCCCAATTCCAAAGCTATATAAAACCTCTTCATCAAGTCTTGCATTAAAAACTCTCAATACACCTCAGCTAACCATACTTCACTCCAATTTATGAGTAACTAAGCTGCAGAATATTAAGGGTTTGGTGTAAACGTGTGGCAGCATAATAGAGTTATCTTTCTCCCTTATAAATTTTTTTATAAAAATATAAATTTTTTTAAATGATTGAGCACTTTATTTTAAAATGAATGATATTAAAGATACCACAAATTTTACTATAAACTTACAAACTGATATGTCACTAATTACTTAGAAAAGTAATTCAAACTCTTATTAATTAGGTTGTTGAAGTTCATCAATCACAATCATTATCACATTATATTGTGAACATTTTGTAGTATCTTTAGTATTTTTTCTTTTTCATATCTAACATTTTGTAAGAGACCAATAGAAATTTAACCTAATTGAAACCCTAAAATGTTTCAAAAAAAAAAGTTGCAAATGTGTTATATCATCAATGATGACCAATCTTCCCTAATAGTTTGAGACTTTAATTTTTGTAAGCTAATCACCTATAGAGCTACACATCAAATAATATCTATCTATCTCTTCCTCTTAAAAAGAAGATATAAAATTAAAATTTAGGTTACAACTTTTATTTTATTTTATTTTATTTTATTTTTTATAGAAGAATTTAGGTTATAACTTTAGTTAACTATACGTAGTCATCTATCCAAGTTAAAGTAAGTTTCTTTAAAATATATATATATATATATATATATATATATTTATATAAATATATTTAGTTCTTTTTGTTAAAATTTATACTTCAACTATGATATTTAATCCTCTTTATGAAATTAACCTTAGTTTAGTAAATATTATTCATCAGTTTCTGAATATAATACATCAAATTAGTCTTAATTTAATTTGTATTAAATAATTTTATTTAATTAATGTTTACATATAAAAAATCCCACATAAAATTTTCACCTTAGACCTCAAATTATATTGGGCCACCCTGTAATGGGAAGGTTAACCCCTTCTTCCTTATGGCTAAATCAAAATCACTTTGCCAAACTTTGCTTCCAAAGATGTGATAGAGGTATAGCGAACCTTGAAGATGGTGCACTCCCTTTGGCTTTTGCAAAGACAAGATATTGACTACTCAGTATTGGAATCTTGGCCATTTCCAACATAATCAAACTAATCTCCAATATAAAATAAGGGGAGAAACCTACACCAAAAATCATCAAGGCACTCATCATACCCAACAGATCCATCATATACCATTCTGTTATCATCTCAAAACCATTTCATTTCCCAAACAACAACCTAGTGTCTTATAATAAATCATATGTAGCATGCACGTACTACTCATATTCTCTTATTTCATAATCTTCCCTCCTTTTAAGTTTTTTTCTTCTGCTTTAAGATCGTCACTCACTGCAGCAAAATACAAATTTTGATATAGTTGAATAGGGAATCTTTTCATCGAGATTAGTAACCAAATGAACCAAGTGAGGTATTAAAGTGATTGAAAATATGGTAAAATTGATTTGATTGAGACTATATAGTCTATATGGTCTGCTGGTCTAGATTCGATACCTCGTCTCTGGGTTAATGTCCAATTACTTATGAAAAAAATAAAAAGGAAATATTTTTCACATTTGAATTAAAATTTTTTTATGGCATAATGAATGATATTTCCTACAGCAAAACAAGATTCTCACGGCGAAGATTTTCGTTACTAAGATTTCCTAATACTATTCCTAAGATTGTCTATCACTAGATGACAAATTTAGCTTATGAATCCTTTTTTTTTTTTTTTTTTTTCTTTTTTAAAATTAAAGGAAGATATGAATATAAAATACAGAGATATTCTACACCAAAAAAAAAAAAAAAAAAAAGGTAATTATTATCATCATATTGGGATTCTTAACTTCAGATAATGCTGGGCAAAAATTGGATTTAGTATTTCTATGCATTGGACTTGTTTTGATGTGAACGTATAACAAGTGTTTAACACGCGTCTGCATCTCAATAGGTACAAATACAATACACAAGATCCAAACCAATTCCCCAAATGTAGACAAGTCACTTCTTATATAATTGAAACTTAAGTAAAAGCAAACAATACATACTATTGACAAATTATACAATAAAGGTATACAAAGAAAATGTGATAACCCCAACTAGATTGAATATATATATATATATATATATATATATATATATATAAGAACTAGATTGAATATGGAATTGAATTACACAATATATTAGTCCAAGTTTGGTTATATAAAAAATTAGAAAAAGTCTTAATTATTGTTTGATTAGTCATCTTGGGTGCAGTAAAGATGTGACTAATCCTTAATTAGGTTATAATTGTAGGTTTCAGTTAGCTTAATTGGTAAAATCTCTTATGGTTGAATAATAAATTTGGGATTCAATTCCAACCTACACCAAAAAAATTGATTGATATCTTGATTTAATGATAAAGAGCGCAATTATCGTAAGCAACCACCACAGATTGTGAAACTCTATAATAAAAAGATTAGGTTATAATAAATGGTATTACATCCAATCTAATATTAATATGTTGCTAGGACATGTGTTGAATTTACAGCAAATATATTCTAGGTCAATTAGGATTAGTATAGTGCAAACGTGACTAATGCTTCATCGGGTACTATTTTCCTTAGAACAGATAAATTATTTTTTCACACACATGTTCCCTACAAGCTTTTGAAAAATAAGATCTTTTTTAGGTGTAGAATTTCTAAAAATACTTTTGAAAACTTAAATGCAATTATAATAATGTAATATGACAAGACGAATCAGGAGGTAGTTTATGAATAAAATTTCTTTGTTTCAAAAGAACAATATCAGTAGTCTTACATTCAATGTCTAATAATACAAATCATATTTCTTCGATCATTTTGCAGCAGTAACCTTCTATCCCTTTGGTATATATTTAAAGAATTAAAAACCCTAAAAACCAAATGAAGAACTAATTCGGATAAACAATCTTATTTTTCCCTTGCTACAATCATTGTTACCATATTACTAATTTCCCTCAGTTTTGCCTACATGCATTACAATTTACCATCAGTGGATAATTCATACCTAGACTTTTATATATCAAACTTTTATTGGGGACTACTCGGAGATGACCTCTTTCCAATTTCATTATAAAAATGTGTTAAATTTCGTGATGAAGGATTTTGTTACATACATTTAGGATTAGTTAACCGGCTAGCTGTTTTATAAATGTTGCCAACCACACCTCTATGTTCTTGTTCATGATGGTGCTTGCTTCTAGAGTAAGCCACACTAGTTTTATATAGCGTAAAATTCATACCTCATTAAAGAACTTGTTACATGCATTATAAATGTGATATGATATATTAAAAAAAATTAAAAATATGAAGAATGAATTAGAACATAAATCATATTATAATCATATTATATAATAAAAGTTGGACTTAGAAATTATGGTTATGCCAATTTTTGAATAAATTTATTCACTTAAGTTTTTAGATAAAAACAAAAAGTTTTTGATCTTTATCAACTTCTTTTGATAAAGCAACAATAAGAGAGAGTTTGGATTACGCTGAAATGAAATTTCATCGTGTTTGTGTCTCTATCAGTGGGTCCCGTGAACAGTTCACAAGACCCATAAATTGTCTAATTTAGCAAAATTTTCATTAAAACTAGGTCCCATGGCACTATTCACACATTTAAAAATTATTTTATTACAGTGTTTTCAGTTTTCAGCAAAAAGCGGTATCCAAATAGACCCTAAGTGAGCGTTTGGGGAGAGCTGAAAGTGGCGTTTCAGTTCTGCGTTTTCATGCTTTTTTTTTTCCCTGCGCGTGAACAATAAAATCACTGTGTAGGGGACAAAAAAATACTGTTCACGCACTGTTCATGGCTCCCACGACACTATTCACACATTTAAAAATTATTTTTGCTACAGTGTTTTCAGTTTTTAGTTTTTAGTTTCAACAACAATAAGTTCAATCCAAACGGACCCTAAGTGTTCTAATGAACTTCCTCTTTTTTTTTAAAAAAAATAAAAATTTATAAAGTAACAATTTTACTAGCTTACGTTAGTATTATTATTATTTTTTTTGGAATAAAAATTTATCCTACATCATCTATTTCCTAATAATAAAGTAACAAATTTAAAAGTATTATTTTTTTCTTCTCAATTTTTTTTTTCTTTTGGAATAAATAACAAACAAATAGCTAATATTTATTAACTTTCACGTAAACTACAAAAAAAAAAAAAAAAAAAAATTCTAATTACAATCTAATAACATTAACTATTTTTTGGGGATAAAGTAAAAAAAAAAAAAAAAATGTAATTAACATAAACTTCTTAATTATGTAAACTCCTTCTTTCTATTCATATCAAGTTATCAACTTCTTCACAACTTAAAATTATCTAATATAAAAGTGGAGGTATATATACTGTTTGGTATATTTTCCCATTTTCCTACTGTACGGTTTCTTGATGTATTTTTTCCTTCCCATACTTACCTTACCTATGAAACTTGCATGTATGTGTTTGCATTCTTCTTTTGTTTTTTTTCATAAAATTCCCTTCTTTATTTATTTTTTCATCAAATTGAATATGTTTTGTGTGCGGGTTGCCTTTTGTTTAAGTTATTTTTGTTAACTTTGATCTAATTAATATTTTTATTATGGTCTTTAGAATCAATTGTATATCTTCCATAAAAACTAACAAATTAATTTTAACAAAAATCTTATTCACTTTTTGAAAGATCTGTTTTCCAATATGTGTAGATCTCACAGGTAGCCATGAGACCAAGATTTGAGCATCCAAAACTATGATAATGAATATCACTCCACAAAGAATGAACACAAAAAATTGATTAAATATAAAAAGGGTAATGTAAAAACAATATAGATATTTAAGGTGATGTGAAATCTTTATGACTTCGCTGCCTCCCTCTTGCTATCAAAGTTAATTCAATTTTTATGTGAGTATCTTTACTTTAACTCTAATTCTAATTTTTTTTTTTTAATGTTTAGAAATTAATATTGTTTGTAATTATTGAATTCAGAGTTTCTTTGTGTCTATATATTTATGTGTGTGTTATTGTGAATTTTTCTTTCAATTTTTTTTTTTTAATTTTATAAATTTGGGTAGTTTTAATTTGTAAATTCAGGATGATTTCTATGTCAATTTTAATCATAATTCATGCAATAGTAGGGTGTTAGATGTTGATATTAATTTTATGCTTATCTACATTAATTAACATAAACATCTTAGCATGTTTAATGTTGATATTAATTTGATACTTTGAGATGCAAACGCTTCATTATAATTAAATATAAATGTTATTATGTTGGTATGTTATAATTATTATTTGTTGTTCCTCACCCTACTTCAGTACTAATTGTTATAACTAAAAGTTATTTCTTAGTTCGACCGGGTATAGCATTTCTCTTCAATCATTAATTAGTGTTTCTCAATAAAATTATTCATGTTATAAGTTTGTGACCAAAACCATGCAAAGCCTGACCCGTTTACTACTAAAAGCTTTTAGAAATTTAAAACTTGCCACAATCTTTAAAATATTTTTACTATTTTATTTGTTATTAAATTTAATTATATTATCAAAAATTATATTTTAAAAATTATATATAATTCTTTTATTAAACCGTGCATCGCATGGGCATAATACTAATAATAATATAATAAAAGCTGGGCTTAAAAATCATAATTGTGACAAGTGACTGCACCAAATTATAGTAATTTTTAGATAAAAACAACTTGTTGGTTATTATCAATTTTTTTTGTATAAAATAACGAAAATATTTTAACAAAAACATGCAACCTACATTCAATAAATGCAAAATTTGAAAAAGATATTAGCATTTATATCTTTATTTATTTACGCTATGAAAATTTCTATAATCCTACTAATCCTACTGACATATATGTATTTTAAAAGATAAAATTTTGTAAACTAAATCATTATCTTTTGAAAAAGAATTATTTTAATCATTTGCACTACTTCATTTTCTTAAAGACCAATATCAATTTGGTCTCATCTATCATACTGTCTACTTATGCAAAAGTCTATATCTGTTATATATGCCTATCCTTATCTAAAAATAAGGTTATCAACAATTTTTTATTTTCATATTTATCTTCAAGTATATTTACAACTTGAGATTAGATCATAGATTTTATAGGGAATAATTTGATGAGATTTTATATTAGAGTTTAAGTTGAAACTCTACTATCTCTTACTAGTAAAAGGTCTGAAAAACTTATGTATATAATTATTTGCAGCTAAGCAATACTTAAAGGATGCCTATAATGAAAGCTACAAGTTCTCTTTTCCTCTCTAAGGTTATTTAACTCTATCATTTCTTTTTCATTTCTTTTTCTATTTCATTAAACACACATATTTTTGATAGGGTGAAATTTGATGTCTCCTCCCCTCCTCCCTCGTTTTCAAAGAAAAAAGAAAAGAAAAATCAATTCTCATATAAGTCTCTCTACTTTTATTTTTTAAATATTTAGTAATTTAGGGTTTTCTTAATTCTTAACTACTAACTGTTTGTATATATATATATATATATATATATATATAACAACTAACTATTAAATTGAGGTTACCACTTAAATAAGTTTTCAAATTTTTTTTTTTTTTGTCGTTTTTAATTATTGAATTCAATATTTTTTTTCATTTAAATATGCAGTGGTGATTACTTGAGCTTTAAAGCTTAATATATATTATTATGCAAACTCCCTTTATATTTTTTTAGGCATTCCTTTTTATATTAGTTACATAGTTATCTACCATCTTCCATTTAATTAATTTTGGACTTATATACAACTAAAAGAGAGACTAGGGATTGTTCTAGCCAAAAAAACAATTTTTGCTAATACATTTTTAACTCTCCAGTGAAAGTCAATACCATTATTTTGGATTGCTTGGATGCATCCTTGTGAGTCCCCTTCCATTATGCTTTCTTCAAAAGGGAGGGATGGAGCTAGCGACACTGCCCATTTCAAAGCTTTAGATGCAATCAACATTTAAAGCTAGTTGTTCTGGATCCTTAAATACAACTAATTAGTTCCATTAGCCTATTATGTGAAGACGCAACACGTACCTTCTTCACCAACTATAGATAATTGCTTAAAATTACACTATTGTCTTAATTTTGTTAGACATTATCACATCAATTTGTGTTTATTCTTGCAATTACATGTAAATATGTGAGTTAAAAGTTTTCTTTAAAATATACTCCTTACATGTTTTTTTTTTTTTTTTTTTCCTCTTGTAAGATATTAAAACTGATCAGCTAATCATAGAAACATACAATTAAATAAGGGCGGTTTGATGCATTTGAGGGCTTTAGGTGAAAAAACTAAATTGAGACCTTATATATATATATATATAATTTAAATATTACTTAAATTCTATTATCTTATTTTAGATGCAAAATTACTAATTAACCACGTAGAATTTATTTTTTCAGAAAGCCAATAGACACAAAATATTTAACAAAACTTTTCACACTTGATATGATAGATTGATTGTGATAAGTAAAAATGTGATGCTAGTGGTGTCCCTGTGAGAACTAGTAAAAGTTTGCCATAGTAAAAATTTGTCAATCAACTGTTGTGAAATTTTATGTATTGTTTTTATTTATTTTTTTCCTGAGAAATGCTACATTTATAACATTGTCACAACAAATCCTAAATATTAAGTTGTTATTGATTCTAATTTGAACCCACTACTAACATTATTTTTGTGCCCACCAATAACAACCATAAACAGCTTGACATTTAGGATTTGTTGTGAAAATATTGTAGACGTATTTCTCTCTCCCTCCCTCCCTCCCTCCCTCTCTCTCTCTCTCTCTCTCTCTCTCTATTTTCATTTGATAAAAAAAAAAAATTTATTGTTGGCTAATATTTGGATTTAATTGATTCCATTACAATGAAAGCAATAACTCTATTGGTTAAAATTTGGAGGTCTTTTTCTACCTGGGGTCTTAGACGACTGCCTTATTTGCTCATACCATAGAGCCGGTCCTGCATCCAAGAAAATTCAAGGGTTAAGATCAATTGAGGCATATTTTTTGAAGAATTAACAAGTCAAAGATGTTTAAAAATAAAAAAGGCAAGAAAGAAACTCATTCAAGCCAAAATTGGAAAAATCTTGCACTGTCTCAGTACTTTTGTTGTAAACTCTTTGCCTAGATGTCTGATTAACCTGATTCTTGCTGCTACAGTAAGAAGGTTGATCTAAACACTATGTATAGATGTTAATGTGATTGGAATGAGGAATTAGAGAATGATTATTCAGAAATACATGTTTTATTCTTTGTATCACTTTGAATAGATTCCATTGAGTGGTGAGTGTGTTGAACCTTGTATCTTTGGTGATTTCTTTTTGGTGGTGATCTTTTTGTATCCCATTGGATTTTTGCTAGGTGGTGTGGTGATTTTATTATACTTGTGTGTAAGTCCCATTTCTTGTTTTCTTCAATTCAAAAAAAAATTTCCCGGTAGCATTGGGTCAAAAAGGGACTGCTTTCCTGCTTGTTGCATCTGTCTCTACACTATGGCCGCTTTGCTTAAGAATAAGATACGTACTGGCATAGCCCACATTTAGAACATATTGTACATTTTGTGAATGTATTAAACTATTAACCATTGTATTCTAATTATACATCGAGATATGACGGGGGGATTCACATGTAGTAGGGCCCGGACCATCTTTTCTCTTTATTAAAGTTAAATTATTTCCCATCTTTAATTTACATTCTTCTTTACAAATATGGTCCGAATTTTCCACTTCTTTTTGGGGTCGGTCAAAAGATTGACAAAGTGGAAAAGTAGAGGTCAATTTTACGAGGGAGAAAAGGTCATACTATGATGAATTGTTTGTGATTTTGACACTTACTAACCACTTTTCTCCAATACTCAGGATCAACACATAATATAATTATGGGTTTTAGTTAGTTTAATTAGTAAAGTCTCTGATAATTGAATAAGAGATCTGGGTTCAATCCTCACCTATACCAAAACTGATTAGTATCTCTGTCTAATGATAAAGAGTATCATCAAGAGCGGACGTTATAACTTAAAACTCTTTAAAAAAACAAAAAAAACACGTAATATAGTTCCTAAATAAATTTAAAAAAAGAAAAAGAAAAAACCAAGTGAAATAGTTGTGGGCCTTGTGGCTAAATATGTGGTTTTAGAATTTTTGGTAAGACCCCACCAAGAAGTAGAGAAAAAAAAAAAAGAAAAAATGTAGATTTTGAGAAGTAATTCTTAGATATTTCAAGAGCACAGCGATGTGACACTCCATTTTTTCACATTTATGATCACTTAAGAATAGGATACTGGCATAGCCCACATTTAGAATATATTGTACATTTTGTGAATGTATTAAACTATTAACCATTGTATTCTAATTATACATCGAGATATTACGGGGATTCACATGTAATAGGGCCCGGACCATCTTTTGTCTTTATTAAAGTTAAATTATTTCCCATCTTTAATTTACATTCTTCTTTACAAATATGGTCCGGATTTTCCACCTTCTTTTTGGGGTCGGTCAAAAGATTGACAAAGTGAAAAGTAGGTCAATTTTACGAGGGAGAAAAGGTCATACTATGATGAATTGTTTGTGATTTTCACCCTTACTAACCACTTTTCTCCAATACTCACATCAACACATAATATAGTTGTGGGTTCTAGTTAACTTAACTAGTAAAGGTTTTAATGGTTGAATAAGAAATCTAGATTCAATCCCCGCTTATATCAAAAATTGATTGGTATCGTAATCTGATGATAAAGAGTATCATCAAGAGTGAATGTCAAAACTTGAAACTTTTTTTTTTAAAAAAAGAAAAAAGTAATATAGTTCCTATCAAAAAAAAAAAAAAAAAAAACACATGAAATAGTTGTTGGTCTTGTGGCTAAATATGTGGTTTTAGAATTTTTGGTAAGATCCCGCCAAGAAGTAGAGAAAAAAACGAAAAATGTAAATTTTGAGAAGTAATTCTTAGATATTTTAGGAGTACAACGTCGTTGTACTCGAAAAATACCTAATCATTTTTGGAAAGGGGAGAGAAGAGTAAAAGAAAGAGAAAATAGAGGAAGGACATAGATTATCAAAGTGATTTAATATAAGTATCTCCTAGTTTCTTTTTTATTTTATTTTATTTTATTTTTTAAGTATCTCTTTATCCCAAAAAAAGGGAAAAAATTAAGTGGGATAGGACTCGACTTAACAAATTGGCTAAGTCAGTGGGTTCGTGTTCACATAAAAAAAAATAAAAATAAAATATTTAAAGAGAATATAATAATATATCTCATGAGAAATAATTAATTGACATTATAAACATATTACAAAAAAAAAATTAAAAAAATAGTTAAGAGATTTTTTTATATATATATTAAAAAAATAGTTAAGAGATAGTTTCAAGTTAAACCTACATAATAATTAGAGAAAAGTTACACTCTGGTTAAACAATAGATTCTCATTAAATTAAATCCTCACATTCACGGCCTCCCCTCTCCTTAATACCTTCTTCAACTCTCCACTAGAAGTCTAGCTAGGACCCATCACTTCGAAGTTCGAACAAAACCCAATGATGTTGTAGATTGCTCAACATCGAGTTGACCTAATATTGCTACCACAGCATAGTCAAGCACGCCAGAGCAACAAAACTATTATGAATCAAGTAAAAGGTCCACGAACTAGTCAAGCACGCTAGAGCAACAAAATTGATCGGTGTTTTAGTTTAATAATAAAAAACAATATTTAAGAGTGTTAGAGATATATATTAAACATATTAGCCTAATGTAATAGGTCCAAGTCCAATTCTGCTTGTACTATTTAGTCTTTCTCACACTTTATATTGTTAACATGGTATTAGAGCTAGGTTTCGTTCTTGGCATCAAACAAACATCTCTAGCAAGCAAAGAAGATTCTCACGTGCACATCACCATCATAAGTCACACGTTTGTCTGCTGGATCTAGACTCCACGGCATCTCGCAGCCACCATGGCTCTATACTGTGTCAAATTCCCCAACTAAGCAAACCATGACTTAACTTTTCAGATCTCTACACATCAAGCCTTCGCCTGTCGAAACCGACCCCACAAACATGCTCCTTGGCCTCCCGTGAGGACAACACAGAAATCTGGTCACCCAAAGCCCTGTCACGTGCCTCCACGCGCCTCAGTTTTCACCAAAAAATACCCACGCGCCGCCTCAGATTCCTGACTTCCAGATCGTCTTCCTAGTACACGCGCCACCATGACGGCCTCCTCGTTCACCGATCTACAGAACCTGAGATTCTAGCCCTCATCCGAACTTACACGCGCCTCCACATGCCTCCCTAGCTTCTGACTTTTCCTCCACGCACCGGTCAAATCGCAGGCTCTTGCCACGCGCCAACAAACTACTGCTGATGTCATCTGATGTCAGATGATGACGTCATCATTCCACGTCAGCAGCCATGCAAGCACCTCCACGTCATCAGACACGTTATCTAGCCACGTCAGCAGTGTCGCCTTGTCAGCACCACGTCACCTGCTGACCGTTGATTCGGCCGAACTGACCTGGACCACCCGGATCTGACCCGTGAGCACTGACTTTTGACTTGACCAGGATCTGTTGACTTTGACTTTTTGTGTTGACCTTTGACCAAAGTTCTAAATTTCCAACAAAGCTTATCTTGCTCAGTTTTTCATATAGATTCCAATTTTGGACTCCGTTTCTTCATTTGAAGCTTTGAAATTGGACAATTGACACATTCTTCATTGTGGTTTCATCAAAAGGCGTTATTCATGGCATCTCCAAGTGATCTTCTCATACTTATCCAACCTCAAGTCTTCATCGAGCTTCCGCCTTGAGTTTGAGGGTGGGTGTTAGAGATATATATTAATCGTATATTAGCCCAATGTAATAGGCCCAAGTCCAATCCTGCTTGTACTACTAGTCTAGGGCTTAGTCGCCTCTATATACATATGTTAGGGTTCATTGTAATACAGGTTATTGTATTACACTCTCTACACAATAAAGATATAGCCCTTAAGGGATTCCTCCGTAGATGTAGGCCGTCAAGACTGAACCACGTAACCCTTGTGTTCTCGATGTTCTTATTCTATGCTTCCTCTTCCGCATCCACTCTAACATACACAACATGGTATAACACATCAATATATAAACTATTCAGTCTTTCTCATAGTTTATATTGTTAACAAAGAGAAGAAAAGAAAAAAAAAAAAAAGAATACTTGGTGTAACTCTAAGAATATTACACTATTCAATATTGTTTTATTAGATGCGGATTTTTGATAAATCTATTGCTGGATTACATTATTTTTATATATATTTTTTATGCTTGCAAAAATTTCAAGATTAAATATTAATAACTATTCTATCAATCAAATATTTAAAATTCAAATTTTTATAATTTAAAATTATGCATTAAAAATGAGTTTTTGGATCATAAAATAAATAAAGTTCGAAGAAATTTGATATGCTTATTAAAATTATATAGATGATGTAAACTAACCATGAAAATTTCAAATTATTTAAACCGTACCATGCACGTTGAGCTTTTTCCTATATATAATACCTCCAATCACAATTATTATAGCAATCTTCCTTTTCCTCATTTGTAGATAGGACCTGCCTCTTCCTCACTGATTCACCACATGGATTCTCAATCCTTATATTCTCTTCCCTTCCTTTGTGTCTTCTTCTTTTGTTGCTTCCCTTACACCACCTCCATTATAAGCTTTTCCTTCCCGGAATTCTTACCCTTTGATAACAACATCATAGTTTCTGGTACAGCCTATAAAGATCAAGTTGAGGGGCACCCATCAATACAACTCACCGATAAGTCAGCGGGTGACTCTACTCAAGCATATGGTCCCGTAGGCCGAGCATACTATTACAAACCCATCCCACTCTGGGATCCCGTTGCAAATGTCACAACAAATTTCACAGCTACTTTTGAGTTTGTAATCGGAAGGCCGTCATCTTTCTTAGACATTGGTTATGGCATTGGATTCTTCATCACTTCAGAAGATTCCGTTGATGCTCCTAAGGATTCCGGAGGAGGTCGGATGGGTCTCTTCAATTCCACAACTAATGGCAAGTCATCAAGTCAGATGGTAGCGGTGGAGTTTGATACATTGCAAGATACATGGTGGCGGGATGATCCTAGTGACAACCACGTTGGTATCGACGTGAACTCCATTGTCTCCAAGGTGAGCGGTGCTTGGAATCTGACTGCCGACATTTTGGTGGCAACAGTCTCCTATGATGGAACCTCCGAGATTCTCAGTGTGTTTTTGAAATACTGGAATCTTCCAAACCTACCCTTGAATCTTACTTATAACGTAAAGTTGAGAGACGTTCTCCCAGAAAAAGTGATGATGGGCTTCTCTGCAGCAGCCTTTGGAGTCGGCCCAGTCCAAGCGATCAGAAGTTGGAATTTCAGTTCAACTTTGGATCTGGGTTCGACGCAAAATGGAGGGAAAGGGAACTCTAAGATGTGGTTGGTAGGATTAATAACAGGACTGGTGCTTTTGGTTGCTGGGGTAAGTTTTGGCTCTTACATTTTGTGGAGAAATTCCAAAAGAAAAGTAGTAGAAGAAGATGAAGATCTAATAGAAGGAACTGGACCAAAAATGTTTGCCTACAAGGACTTAGTTGTGGCAACTAATAACTTTTCAGAGGAAGGGAAGCTAGGGCAAGGAGGTTTTGGAAGCGTCTACAAAGGTTTCTTGGCAAAAACGAACATGGAAATTGCAGTGAAGAAGATATCAAGCAACTCTAACCAAGGAAAAAAGGAGTACACTTCTGAGGTGATAACTATAAGTCGTTTGAGACACCGCAATTTGGTTCAACTCGTTGGTTGGAGCCACGAACAGGAGTTTGTAGTGGTTTATGAGTACATGCCCAATGGAAGTCTAGATTCACATTTATTTGACTTGAGAAGTCATCTTTCGTGGCCAAGGAGGTCCAAAATTGTTCACGGGTTAGCATCTGGATTACTCTATCTCCATGAGGAATGGGAGCAATGTGTAGTGCATAGAGATATCAAATCAAGCAACGTGATGTTAGATTCAAACTTCAACGCAAAACTTGGTGACTTCGGTCTAGCGAGGTTTGTGGACCACGAACTTGGCTCACGAACAACGGATTTGGCCGGAACCAGGGGCTACGTTGCTCCGGAGTATTTTATTACAAGCAAGTTTAGTAAGGAATCAGATGTTTTTAGTTTTGGGGTGGTGGCATTAGAGATTGCATGTGGGAGGAAAGTAGTGGAGCCAAAGGTGGAAGCATCAAAGATTAGTTTACTCAATTGGGTGTGGGTGCTATATGGAGAGGGAAGGCTTTTAGAAGCAGTGGATGAGACGCTAAATGGGGATTATGACATGGACGAGATGAAATGTTTGATGACTATTGGGCTATGGTGTGCTAATCCAGATCACACTTTAAGACCTTCTATAAGGCAAGCAATTAGGGTTCTTAATTATGAAGCACCATTGCCTTCCCTTCCGTCGAAAATGCCTCTGTCATCGTACTATTATGCCCCTGAAGCGATGACTGACGATCAAATCCAGTACTTCACTTGTACAAGCAAAGGAGGGAGCACAACTGCTACCAAGGACGACTCAAGGGTGTGACACCGAGGGATTATTACAAAGTTGAATGGCAATTGGAGCACAGGATTGATTGTCTTAGTAATGTTTTTCTTTACCGATACAAATGTGGGATTATGAATTAGAATATGAAGTAACATTCTTTCCAATTGATGATAATGTATGGTGTTTATAAATTTTCAACTGCGTGACAGACTTATGTGCTTAATTTCCAAAATTTATTGATTTTTTTTCTATATAATTATATATCAGTGCAAACTGAATTTCTGAGCTGTTGCCTTTATCCATGTTCAATAATGCTTTCTTTAACCATCTCTAGACTTATATGGCCAGCCTTTTATTACCAAATGACTCATTAGAAAAATGTGTGCTACTTTTCAACGATCTATCAAAATAAGCATTATGTATATGGGCTGTTTTTTTTTTTTTGGGAGAAAGTTATGTATATGGTAATTGATAATCCGAACCAATTACCAGATCTATCAAAATCTGTGGTTTGCATTTTTATGTTGCAATCCACACCTCTATGTTCTTGTTCATGATGGTGCTTGCGACTAGAGTAAGCCACACTAGTTCTATATAGCGTAAAATTCATACCTCATTGAAGAACTTTTTACATGCATGATAAATGTAATATGATATATTAATATGCAAAATGACTAATTAATCACGTAGAATTTGTTTTTGAGAAAGCTTATAGACTCAAAACAATAATTGGTTGTTTAACTGTTATGAGTCAAGTCAATTAATTGTTTTTTTTTTTAACTCAAAAGTAAGATTGGAAGTAATCAAATTTATTTATAAAAAGAAAAATGAATGAACAAAGAACTAAGAAAATTTTTAATAGAGTAGGTATGCAAGTGGTTATCTCTCTATTCTTGACATCTTCTAAGAAAAATCACTGAAAATAAAAGTTGGAAGAAAAACACATTCATAGAAAGTCTCTTTAAGAGATCAATTATACAATGTATTTTTACCAATTCAAACTAACAACTATGCTTTTTTAATTGTAGGAATCAGATGAAGCAAAAGGGGATCAATCTCCAAACACCCTTTTTTTTGTAAAAAAATTGAACAAGCCAACTTATGCGTATTCAGCATATAGACTCTTGTAGTACCAACTTAATCGGTACCTTACCTTCTTAATACTCAAAACAATAATTGGTTATTTAACTGTTATGAGTCAAGTCAATTAATTGTTTTTTTTTTAAAACTCAAAAGTAAGATTGGAAGTAATCAAATTTATTTATAAAAAGAAAAATGAATCACAAAGAACTAAGAAAATTTTTAATAGAGTAGGTATGCAAGTGGTTATCTCTCTGTTCTTGACATCTTCTAGGAAAAATCACTGAAAATAAAAGTTGGAAGAAAAACACATTCATAGAAAGTCTCTTTATGAGATCAATTGTACAATGTATTTTTACCAATTCAAACTAACAACTATGCTTTTTTAATTGTAGGAATCAGATGAAGCAAAAGGGGATCAATCTCCAAACACCCTTTTTTTCTTAAAAAAATTGAACACGCCAACTTATGCATGTTCAGCATATAGACTCTTGTAGTACCAACTTAATCGGTACCTTACCTTCTTAATACTCAAAACGATAATTGGTTATTTAACTGTTATGAGTCAAGTCAATTAATTGTTTTTTTAACTCAAAAGTAAGATTGGAAGTAATCAAATTTATTTATAAAAAGAAAAATGAATGAGCAAAGAACTAAGAAAATTTTTAATAGAGTAGGTATGCAAGTGGTTATCTCTCTCTTCTTGATATCTTCTAGGAAAAATCACTGAAAATAAAAGTTGGAAGAAAAACACATTCATAGAAAGTCTCTTTATGAGATCAATTATACAATGTATTTTTACCAATTCAAACTAACAACTAATGCTTTTTTAATTGTAGGAATCAAATGAAGCAAAAGGGGATCAATCTCCAAACACCCTTTTTTTCTTAAAAAAATTGAACGAGCCAATAATTGGTTGTTTAACTGTTATGAGTGAAGTCAATTAATTTTTTTTTTAAACTCAAAAGTAAGATTGGAAGTAATCAAATTTATTTATAAAAAGAAAAATGAATGAACAAAGAACTAAGAAAATTTTTAATAGAGTAGGTATGCAAGTGGTTATCTCTCTCTTCTTGACATCTAGGAAAAATCACTGAAAATAAAAGTTGGAAGGAAAACACATTCATAGAAAGTCTCTTTAAGAGATCAATTATACAATGTATTTTACCAATTCAAACTAACAACTATGCTTTTTTAATTGTAGGAATCAGATGAAGCAAAAGGGGATCAATCTCCAAACACCCTTTTTTTCTTAAAAAAATTGAACAAGCCACTGAAAATAAAAGTTGGAAGAAAAACACATTCATAGAAAGTCTCTTTAAGAGATCAATTATACAGTGTATTTTTACCAATTCAAACTAACAACTATGCTTTTTTAATTGTAGGAATCAGATGAAGCAAAAGTGGATCAATCTCCAAACACCGTTTTTTTCCTTAAAAAAATTGAACACGCCAACTTATGCGTGTTCAGCATATAGACTCTTGTAGTACCAACTTAATTGGTACCTTACCTTCTTAATACTCAAAACAATAATTGGTTATTTAATTGTTATGAGTCAAGTCAATTAATTGTTTTTTTAACTCAAAAGTAAGATTGGAAGTAACCAAATTTATTTATAAAAAGAAAAATGAATGAACAAAGAATTAAGAAAATTTTTAATAGAGTAGGTATGCAAGTGGTTATCTCTTTCTTCTTGACATCTTCTAGGAAAAATCACTGAAAATAAAAGTTGGAAGAAAAACACATTCATAGAAAGTCTCTTTATGAGATCAATTATACAATGTATTTTTACCAATTCAAACTAACAACTATGCTTTTTTAATTGTAGGAATCAGATGAAGCAAAAGGGGATCAATCTCCGAACACCGTTTTTTTCTTAAAAAAATTGAACGAGCCAATAATTGGTTGTTTAATTGTTATGAGTCAAGTCAATTAATTGTTTTTTTTTTTTTAACTCAAAAGTAAGATTGGAAGTAATCAAATTTATTTATAAAAAGAAAAATGAATGAAGAAAGAACTAAGAAATTTTTTAATAAAGTAGATATGCAAGTGGTTATCTCTCTCTTCTTGACATCTTCTAAGAAAAATCACTGAAAATAAAAGTTGGAAGAAAAACACATTCATAGAAAGTCTCTTTAAGAGATCAATTATACAATGTATTTTTACCAATTCAAACTAACAACTATGCTTTTTTAATTGTAGGAATCAGATGAAGCAAAAGGGGATCAATCTCCAAACACCCTTTTTTTCTTAAAAAAATTGAACAAGCCAACTTATGCGTGTTCAGCATATAGACTCTTGTAGTACCAACTTAATTGGTACCTTACCTTCTTAATACTCAAAACAATAATTGGTTATTTAATTGTTATGAGTCAAGTCAATTAATTGTTTTTTTAACTCAAAAGTAAGATTGGAAGTAATCAAATTTATTTATAAAAAGAAAAATGAATGAACAAAGAACTAAGAAATTTTTTAATAGAGTAGGTATGCAAGTGGTTATCTCTCTGTTCTTGACATCTTCTAGAAAAAATCACTGAAAATAAAAGTTGGAAGAAAAACACATTCATAGAAGGTCTCTTTATAAGATCAATTATACAATGTATTTTTACCAATTCAAACTAACAACTATGCTTTTTTAATTGTAGGAATCAGATGAAGCAAAAGGGGATCAATCTCCAAACACCCTTTTTTTCTTAAAAAATTTGAACGAGCCAACTTATGCGTGTTCAGCATATAGACTCTTGTAGTACCAATGTAATTGGTACTTTACCTTCTTAATAAGTAATAAGTTTATGATTCCAAATCTGCTAATTCTTCACCCGTGATCAATAGTTGATTTCTGAATCTTTAGAGCTAAACTTCTAGATTTTTTATGAATTAAAAAGTGAACAGATCGGATTATATTAATTGGATTTGGTTCTTTTCAAAGTATGTACACAATTGCATTTATCTTTGACCTTTTGAACAAATGCCAAACCAAGTATGTACACAGAAAATAGATTCTTGACTTTGCTTTCTTGGTTTCTTTAAACGTGTTACATGGGAAGAACTTAATTAGTGCTACATTAAAAAAATAGAAGAGAAGAAAGAGAAAGTTCCGTAGTGGACTAGGGGGTCTAATTATGAAACTTCTTCTTCTTATCCTAATTATTTAAGCAAAAGCTAAACTTTAAGAATCTTAATTGGACTTTCTTAAGCAAAAGCAAAAGTCTAGTTGTTGGGTAATTATCATGTTCTGCTTTTGCTTAAATAATTAAGAAGAAGAAGTTTCTTAATTGGACTTTCTTGTCCACTTGTTGGGTAATTATAAAGTGAAAAATGCTAACAAGTGCCTTTAGAACACTCGTTAAGAATCCAGTTAAAGAAAGTTTTTATTAGAAAAGAAAAAAAACAATTAATGTTTTGACAGTTTTTTTTTTCATTTCCTATAAAAGTGATGTTAAAACTTTCCTAAAATGAATTCTTAACCACTATCTTAAAGGCACTCGTTAACATGACCCACTTTATAATTACCTAGCAAGTGGACAAGAAAGTCCAATTAAGAAGATAGTTTTTTTCATTTCCTATAAAAGTGATGTTAAAACTTTCCAAAAATAGATTCTTAACCAATATCCTAAGGATACTCGTTAACATGACACACTTTATAATTACCTAGCAAGTGGACAAGAAAGTCCAATTAAGAAACTTCTTCTTCTTAATTATTTAAGCGAAAGCAGAACATGATAATTACATAACAACTAGACTAGAACTCACCCATAGAAAGCTACACTTTACGGTCATATTTAAAGGGGATGGAAAATGAAAAGGAAAAGAAAAAAAGAGAAAAGAATGTAGTATTTTTTTTTTTAGCAGTTGGTTGGAAAGAGTAAATTAGGGAACATTGGTAGGACCTAGATCAACTGAAATGTTTTTACCGAAAGAGTACTGGGGGAGAAAGAGGTTGACAAAAAAAACCCATGTGCATGGCTTTTTCTTATTTTTATTATACCAAATTGATTTTAACTTTCTTTTTTTTTTTTTTTTCTTTTTTTCGTATTTTCATTCGTTTTTTTTTTTTTTTTTTTTTTTTTTTTTTTTTTTTTTTCTCTTTTTCTACTTACATTTGTTTTGGATTCTTTGGCTTGTGTTTTATTTATTTATTTTTTCTTAATTTTTTTTAAAAAAGGTTAAAATGCAAAACTCATATTTTAAGTTTTTTCAGAATTCATTTCAGTTCTCTAAATTTGCTTTTATTCATTTTAATCCTTTAAGTTTTAGATTTTAATCAATTAAGGCATTTTCGTCAACTTTTGCTAAATTAAAAAAAAAAAATCTGGAAAATATTTTTTAGATAAAAAATTTTAAATGATTTTAATGTGTTTCATAGCAAGTCCTACGATGAAAACACACTTACGATTACATTTATTCTTAAATAAAGTTTAGTTACAAAACTGGTAGTAACTCAATAAAATAAACATTACTAGATATTTTAAAAATCCAACCGTTAAATTATATGTTCTCTACTCTTTCAATGCACATGTCAAATTTTGTGTCAATTGGATACTTATTTACTATATGATCTATGAGCTTATATTTTAAACTACAAAAACTTGCAATTTAAACGATTTATCGATAACATAACTATTGATTTTTAATTTTCTAGAAACTATACAAGTATAAAGGATATAAGAAGAAGATGTAATCCAATAATTGATTTATCAAAATTCACATCCAATAAAAAGATATGGAATAAAATTGTAACCTTAGACTATAACTAATTTTGTAACTAAACTTTCTCCTTAATTTATATTATAATATTTACATTTAATCAAAATGTTATAACATTCTATCAAAAAAAAAAAAAAAAAAAATATTATAACATAAAATGTATTACCTACCTTTTATTATTAAATTTTCTATATATATATATATATATATATATATATATATATATATATAAAACCCTCTTTTTTTTCTACTACTTCTACTTCTACTTCTACTAACTATATAAAAAGCACGAATGCCATCTATAGTGTTATCTACAATGATTTTGGTTTCGTGAGTCCTCTTTTTTGTCCGTTTGTGGAGTGTTAAATGGTGCGTTTTCTCTCTTTTCTCTCTGGAATATGTTCTCTCTTTTCTCTCTGGAAGATCTTTCTGTATCTCTTCTATCTATCATTTCAGGACGGCAGAACCAGATCGGCTCAGGAAGAAAGAAAAAAAAAAAGGGAAGAAATCTCTATATCTCTTCTCTATCTTTTTTCTCTCTATCATTTCAGGATGAGAGGACCAGATCGGCTCAGGAATTTCTGGTTTCATCAATCACTGCCCAAAATCAAACACAATGTAGTTAACAACACAAACCCCATCATAATCATTCAAGAAGCCAAATATACCTTAAAAAAACCAGATTGGCCATCCTCAACAAACCCCAAATAAGACCCAGATCCTCTATGCTTCTCTTTCAGATCTGGACCAGTAGACCAGCTGCTGCGTAGATTAAATCCCAGGTGTCGTTTTAAGCACTGAACGGTGTCGTTGGAGGAGATGGGAACCGAGATGGGTCGTTTGGGCTTCCATTGCTTGAGACACCGCTTCGACCTGACCAGCTCTCGATCCCACTTAGCGTTGACTGAGGCACCCCAGCCATGACCCACTGAGTCAACTCACCGAAAAGAGAAACCCATATAAGAACTCAGTTCTTGAAAACTAAGAGACTAAAAAGAAGAAGAAACTAAAGTAAAGGGTTGTTTTGCTTGGACGGTTGATGAAAGAAAAAGGAGGTGGGTATAAATATTTCTAGGGTTTAAAATTGTGATGCTGTCGTGGTTTTTTTTTTTTTTTTTTTTTTTTAAAGCTAAATACCAAAACGACGTAGTTTTGGAACTAACATTAAACTTAATGTCAGATCCAAAACACGTCGTTTTGGTATCAGAGCATATATAAAATATTTTTATATTATAAGTAGTTACATTTTTTTAGTCTTCCGTTTGTATTTTTTATATATATATATTATTATACTGACATAACAAATTTTACCATATTTTTACAATTATTGAAGTATCAATTTCTTATAAGTCAAAATAAAATAATAAAATATGAAACTGTGACTAACCACAACTGAAAATAAATTATTTGTGAAAATGTTATGACACTTGTTAGTATAGTATTTTTTCATTGTAGCTATAGTACCTAATTTTCTTTTAAAAGTAATTTGTTTGTTTTTTTTTTCCCTTTAAATATTTATGTAAGTTGGTATATATTGTTATACTGATACAACAAATTTTACAATATTTTAACAATTATTGACGTGTCAATTTCTTACAAATCGAAATAAAATAATAAAATATGAGACTGTGACCAACCACAACTAAAAATAAATGTTTATAATAAAAGTGCGAATGTGTGCATAGTGTCTTGGCATTGTACATCCAGTGTTTTTACATTGTGCAACACTGTAGCTACAATAGTGCTTTGGTTTAGTTAGTCTTTTTTTTTTTTTTTTTTCTTCAGTAATCGGTTTGTGTGTGTGTGTGTTTTTTTTTTTTTCCTTTTAAATATTGATGCAAGCTGACATTTATATTGTTATACTGACACAACAAATTTCACAATATTTTCACAATTATTGACAGGTCAATTTCTTACCAATCGAAATAAAATAATAAAATATGAGGTTATAGCCAACCACAACTGAAAATAAATATTTTTAAAAAAATGTTACAACATTTATTGTTATCACAATATTTTCATAATGGTTGAAATTTCACTTTCTTATATATTAAATAAAAAAATGTTAAATCCACAACATTTTAATATTAATTTCACAACAAATCATAGGTAAGCTATTATTGATGGATAGCACTGGAGCTACAATGCTTTTGGTTTATTCAACTGGCACTGTAGCTACAATGCCTAAAGTTTTTAATGACCAACCACAACTGAAAATAAATGTTTTGAAAATAATAATAACAATGTTATCAGTTTAGAACTAATAATAACTTGTCATTTAAAATTTGTTCTAAAAATGTTATAAATATAACATTTCTCTCAAATAAAAAAAAAAAATCTATTCAGATCCTAAAAATGAAAATATTGTGAAAATATTGTGATATTTTGTTGTATTCTTAAATTTCTTTTTTAATATAACCAAATTAGGTGAGTCAAAATTCACGATTTCACACACAAAATTTATATTAATTTTCTCACTATTGGGACAGCACGTGCCTTGCTCGTGCAGCCAACGCTAGTCATTAAAAAAAGGTAAGTTAGATAATGAAAATAATTTTTTCAACAGTAATACTATTTTTTTTTTAAGGAGAAGATACTAGTTTGTTTAGGTAGTTTTTCATGTCCAATGGGCTCCCGGCTCTCTACCCTTTGATGGGCCGAGGTGAGAGTTTAAAGCGGAGGAGCCTATTTAGGTTTAGGGCGGTTATTATGGACGAATCTGCCCCTGGATCATAGCACGGGATCAGGTGGTAACTAAAAGGAGTAAAAGGGAAAATTGGGGCATTTAATTTTTTCAACGTACGGTACTCGATATATATATATATATATATATTTTTTTTGGATTACCTGTAACTCATTGTCTTTCTTCTTATTCTTTAGTTTCTTTGGTTGTGACTAGGGTCATTTTGGCTCAGTGATTTGTGTTACTTATTTGTGCAAATTAAAGAAAGCTCTTGTGGTCATGCAATACTTAACTTCTCCATCAATGAGCCTATATAGAATTAGTGTCCCTCCTATTTTGGCAAGAATTTACCTCTTCTAGTGCCAGCAACTCCCTGTACATGTGGAATTGCTTGCCAGACCAATTCCCCTATTGTGAATTCTCTTTTTCTATTCATATATGCTTATAGCTCTTAACCATCTTTTCAAGATGTCTAGCATGCTCTTGAGCCCCATGTGTACCTTTTCACTGGGCCTAGCTAAAGTGCCAATGGTAACAAGGTTTGGACATCTACATTGATATGGTTTTGTTCCATGTAAAACAATTTGTATCAAAATATTCAATCAATCATTTTCCTGTATTTATGTAGGTTTAATTGTAAGGAATGAGTGTGAGAGATTTGTGAAAAATCAAGCTTGCTATGAAGATCAGTGCAGTTTTGCGACTAGCTCACAAGTTTTGTAAGGCCTTTAGCATGCCAAAATATTGGTTTAAGTCCTAAAAAATGAAAACCACGCTTTTAAAAAGTAATAAAATGAGGAATTACATTGGATTAATTATTCTAGTGATCCAAGAGTTCAAAATCCCAAAAGCTTGCCATTTTTTTTGCTGAGCTTGAATTTTTGATCCAACCATCTGATCAAAATAAAATTTTATCTATTTTAAAGATAATGAAATCCCCTTCAAAAGGATAGCACAATGGCCTATAATTTGATTAAACTCTTCAGTTTTTACATCTAATAATTCATTTGCTACAAAAATTAAAAAATTAGATGGACACGTGGTGCAAAATTTGACTCTAATTGAAATCCAATTTAGAATCTCATTAGATTTAGACTCTTCGATTTTTACACTCAATAATTTACTTTGCACAAAATTGAAAATTAGATAAAATACGTGACGCAAAATTAAGAATCTAATTGAATTTTCTTCACTTAAGCATAACACAGACTTACTCAAGCTAATGGACTGTATACTAGCCAAACAATGTGTTTATTTACAAGCCTTTGACCACGTGTATTTGGATCTCAACAGAGGAGGATAGGCCATCTGTTGTCTTTGGGTTTGGATGATAGTCCTATTACTTGTTGAACCTGATTGATTTAGGCTGCATTTGAAAATAGTTGAAAAAACTAGCTTTTAGCTTATTCAGCTTATTTCAAGTTCCACACGTGAAACTTTACATTATTTGCAAGCCCACTTGCTACTTTTTCAGGGACAAAAGATCATTTGCAAGTGTTTGTGGGCCCATTTGAGTTACTTTTTTGTTTACTTTTTTAATGCAAGCGCTGTTTACAGGTTTCCTGGGCCGACATTTTCTTTTACTTTTTTCTTTCTTTTTTTAATTTTTTTTCTATCGTACTTTTAGTAATAAAATTTTAATAAAAAATTAATTAAGTTGTTCTTAAACGGACTCTTAAGCTATTTTTAACTTTTTATTATACTTCTTTATTTGTTGTCGTAATTTGATTTTTATTTTCTTTCAATATATGATGTGATTTGGGAATATTTATTGGCCCCAGATTAAAAAGTTGATTTTTGTTGGATAATATTTCTTTTTGAAGGATGTGTTTAGTTCAAAGTCCAACTAAGACAACCAATTATTGGCTTGCATGCATTTTTAGTGTTTGCATTACTTGGTTTCAGCACATAATCTAGTGTGTGAAGGAAAT
Organism: Quercus lobata; assembly: GCF_001633185.2. Taxonomy (NCBI): domain Eukaryota; kingdom Viridiplantae; phylum Streptophyta; class Magnoliopsida; order Fagales; family Fagaceae; genus Quercus; species Quercus lobata. The sequence goes on along the minus strand of NC_044907.1, from coordinate 87,377,842 downwards.
TATTATCTGCTAATATCAGCAGGAAATTATTATTATTTTTTAAAAAAAAAGCAAAAGGAAATAAGGAAAATTGGATGATTTTGCAACTAATAGTCTAATACACTTAAGTCTAGCTAATATAACTTTTGAACAAGCTTACCGGTATCACTCTAGAGTCTAAATAATATTCATAAACATCCTAAGGTATAGTTAAGTCGTTTATCTTGTATTACATTTATATCTCTTTCATCCTCTCCTCTTCTCTTTTATTTATGTTTCGAAATGGCATGGCATGACATAGTCTAAGATAAAGCAGAGGTCAAATTTAAGAACTAATACATCAGAATAATAAGATATTAACACGATTAATCTAATAAATTTGAAAAAACCATTAAAAAAATGATGTATGAAACTCACATTCAGAAAATGATAAAAAAAATAAAATAGTACTAATTAAGAAATAATAAAAATGAATTCCTGTGAAATTAGTGTTGATTAGTAACGTCATATACATGCTCAAGATAAAGCAAAAGGTCAAATTAGGAACATATACATTAAAATAAGATATTAACATGATTAATCTAACAAATTTGAAAAAATCAGTAAAAA